>NC_092207.1:24965907-25002364 GCF_043381705.1 Parasteatoda tepidariorum | reverse complement strand
ATATAGTTCATATATATAGTATAGTTAATATATACATATATAGTATAGATCACAACGTGATCATTGTGTTTTATTGTGTAATTTGAGACTCTCATGAGTAGTATTTCCTGTATACGTATATCTGTTACCTGATTTATTTGTGTTTATAAAAAGAATCGTCAATGCAAGACAGATATAATGAATCGTCATTTGAAAAAAAGAAAAAAAAAGAACAAGGAATTGTTGTGAAACTCACCTTTTTAAGAATATATCAACTTCAAAATTTAAACCGAAATGATTTGTAGAATGAGCTTAAGCTCGCTGCTCTAACAATATGCTAACACTAACGTATGATGGTGCACTGCTTGCAACAAGAACAAACAGTAATAAGCAAATAAAAAGAGGCCAAACCAGGACTGTCAGTTACCATCTCACCATTTCACCGGCTCGCACCAGCCATAGTGCTGACATAAGATGTTCTCAGTGGTAGACGGATCATGGGTTGGAATCCCCTTGCCGTCAGGCTAACCGTGGGAGGTTCTCATGGTCTTCCTCTCCATGTAACTCAAATGCGGATCAGCTCCTTCAAAAAGTCCTCCACGAATGCAAATTTCGACCAATACTCGATCCAAGGGCCCTATTACTAACTCATCGAATTTTATTCCGCTCGGAAACGATTCCGATAGGAAACTAGCTTTCATCGGATTGCCAATTTCGTAAAATCCACTTTGCCGTAACATGAGCATATCGGAATCCGGAATCGAAATCGCCATTCCGCACGATTCCAGTGAAATTGGAGTTTGTAGGTGGGACTAACTTTGACCAAGTAGAAAATTACTATAATTCTAATTCATTAATCTGGCAACGATATGTTTGTTTTCTTTTCTTCTATGCGAGCTATCCTGCTAATGAATTGCCGTCAATAAAATGCTCTTCATTTTGCTTTGCTTCGACAAGGAAGAAAGACAAAATAACTCATAATTTGTGTAAATATTTAAACATCGCTGCCTTTATGTTTTTTTTTTTTTTTAAATTTTTTTTAAAGAAAACAATCATATTCTGCGTTGCACGTAAAGGGAAACCACGAAAATATCTTTCAGATTGCTTGACGCTTAAAGAGTGCCAGCTTAATGTTCAGGAATCGTAATGAAGTCTTTTTTGTTTAATGAATCATTTTTTAGCATCTTTGACAGACAGTTTATATTATTTTGTGAATATAACGAGATGCTCTTTATATTTTTTTTATTTATATTTATAACTCATCCCAAAAATCAAAGTAACTCGCAATTTCAGTATCAGCGAAAAACAATGTTTGTAAAAGTTACAAAAACAATTTATTTTAACCGTGATTAAGTTGAAATTCAAATGATCAAATTTTGCGTTGCACGGAAAGAAAAACTACGAAAATGTTTTTCAGATTGCTTGGCGGTAATTGGATTTCAACTAAATGTTCATCATTATCTCAATGAAATTATTTTTTCATAAGCAATCATTTTTTATTATTAATCAGGTCTAGCCGTTGAGGCTCAGAAGATCTGGAGTCTCCTTGAGGTCATGCTAACCGAAGCGGGGGTGCCATCCCCTCCGTAGAGGATCAAAATTGTGATGGCATGTCTTCGGATCATCCTCCGGGATGTTTCCCAGACCGTCGCCAATAGCCCATTGTGCAGCTCTAGTGCGACGTAAATTAACAACAACAACTTCCGAGCGGAATCAAGAGCTCGTAATACGGCCTAACTGACTTTCACGGATTTATGACGTCACGAGAGCTTCATTTCGATCGGAATGGCTGGAATTCAAACGTAGTTCGCCTCATTGCAAGGCAAACACTCTATCCCCTGAGCCATCGCGGCTTAATATGTATTAATTGAAATAAAAAAAAGTTATCTATCTGTTAAAAAGCACAGTTAATGGAGAAAAAATACTTATTCGTTTTGGGGAACCGTAAAAAAATGGCCATATTATTATTGACCTAATGCTTAATTAATATTGATAATATGCATTAATTGAAATAAAATAAAATAATCTATGAGCTAAAAAGCAAAGTTAATGGGTCAAGGTAAATGGGAAATTTTTCAGGAAAATAGTAGAAAATTGTCATCCACAGATGACAATTAATCTGTACTACCGACGGTAATATGTACCAATGGAATTATGGTAATTGGTGCAGTTTTGATAAAAACTCTACAACTCTTTTCTGTAGTTTCAGAAAATATTTTTTCCAGCTGTAGCAAAGATAGTGAATTAATATTTAAATGAATAAGAATCAAAAGAAAATTTTTTCCACCACTTCTTGTAAATATTCAGACAGAGAAATGGTCATGCTCCAAAATCCTTATCAGGTTCTAATAAGAGTTCTATTTTTTTTAAAAAAAATAAGTAGTTTCACTTGGTATCAAAGTTGCCGTTCTGCTTGCCATGCAGAAACACTTATTGAAATTTTCAGCATTGGGCCTCACATAAGCCTCATGCGCGGGTAGGGGGGACGGTGGGTATATGTCTCTCTCAGTATTTAGAACTCCCTAAAAGTCCCCCCTAATATTACAAATAGCGAAAACTCTCGTGAATTATTATCAATCCAAATTTCTTAAAATTAAGAACAAGAGCAAGATTTAATTAATAATAATAATAATAAAAAAGATGAAAAACAGAACAAGATAAGTAAATCACAGTTAAAGTTTTTATTCTTCTTTTTTTGTGCGTAAACGTATTTTTATATCTTTATGGATAGCTCGTCAATTTCCAACTAGGTGAGTAACTAAAAAAATATTTTAAAAAAGAATTGTGATCACCGCTACTCATTGGCAAAATGGTTGCTGTCTAATTTTTTTTGGAAAAGCAACTTCATTGTTTTCATCTTGAACATCTTTAACTGTTGATCCTGAACTGCTATGTACACAATTTCGGAGACATATTTGAATGCAGCTCAGACATATTTTGTGTAAATTCTTTTGAAGACTGAATAGACATTGAGCAGAAAATCGAGATCAATATTAACATTTTCGGATTGGTACAATGGTGTTTGAAGGAGATTTCGGATTCACAAGTTCATACATGAAATATGATTTGAAAGCTTGGTGCTTTTTTTCAATTTTACACGAATAGTGAATGAATCATTTATATTGCGTGGAAGACAGTCTACGGTTTTGTACAAGTCATTGGGTACATTGACAAATGATCATTTTATCCCTAACTGGTAATCAACACCCAGTTCTCGTATTTGCATGAATGGGGTTCGGAGAGCCACCATTCGCTTTTCGGTAGGGTTCAAGTATCTCAACCGCTTGGTACTCTTGTGAGAGACGGGCTTCGTGCTTGGTTTGGGAACGGAATCCTTTCGTTCTTTAAATTTGGCTTTTTCAACCTCGGTAAGTTTAGGCCTTGTCATCGTTTTCTTCTTGCTTCAACTCTAACTTTTGGGACCGTGACCCTCTTTATTTGTGATGTTCACCTGAATTAGTATTGAAAACGATACAGCTTAATTAAACTGTGGGTTAGAATTTCTGATTCTAAAACAATAAAAACAAAAATATCGTTCAAATGATGAAATTCTCTTTTATTCACAACTCAGGAAGTATTTATGGGATCTCTCTGGTCCTATATCACAAAAATAAACTCACTAACTTAATGCTTAACAAAATTAAAATCGAAAAAAAAGAATTCTAAAAAAATCTCAAACAGTAGCGGTCACCATAGCAACGCATGCAATGACGACGCATGCGCACTGTTTACTATTTATCTTGATTATTGTAGTTGAAAAGTGTGAGAACGCCATCAAATCCAAACCAAG
Source organism: Parasteatoda tepidariorum (assembly GCF_043381705.1). Taxonomy (NCBI): domain Eukaryota; kingdom Metazoa; phylum Arthropoda; class Arachnida; order Araneae; family Theridiidae; genus Parasteatoda; species Parasteatoda tepidariorum. The sequence goes on along the minus strand of NC_092207.1, from coordinate 24,998,595 downwards.
ACCCCTTTTGCCAATAGGTAAAAAAAAAAAAAAATCTTTTTTTGTTGGTTTTTATTGACAAATGTATTTTTTCACAAAACTTAAATGCTGAAGGGTTATCTAATTAGGTATTAAATATTATATTGATATATTTGCTTATTATTAAAACGGCACCAATAGTACGCAATTTTAATATCTATACTTAGGAAATAAGTATTTTACGGTCCCTCGAAAGGGATATGCACCAGAGAAAATTACTTGAAAGTAGTAAATTTTGATTACCATAAAGTTGGACACGTGCAATAGCATCATGCATGCCAAGTGATACAAAATACATTTTTTTTTATTCTGATAGGATTAACTCATGGAGTCTAGTGGATTAACTCCATGGATTAACTACAAAAAACGATTTTTGCTTATTTCTATAACGTTAAGCCCTCAAAAAGGGCAACAAATAATATTAGATTTAAAAAAAACTGAAATTATTTTAGCTATATTAACTAAAAACTTAGTAGAAGAATCAGGTAAGTGATATTTTTAGAACGAAAAAAATTTTTATGAGAACTATTTTACTACCAATTTATTAGAAAATGGGACTAATTCTTTGCCTTATTTTATCTACCACGGCCTAATTTGAAATAAGAATCATGCAAGCATACTTCCACTAAGCTCTTTAATTGTGACTGTGCCTTACACTGTTGAGCTTGATTTTGTGGTATTTCTCAGTATACTGATTCATTGATACTTTACTTTTTTTTAAATCACCATGTGAGAAGGACTTATAACTATATAGTTATATTTCTTTAACTATAGTTATAGTATAATTATAGTCAACCGTATAACTATAGTCACCCGTATAACTATAATTATATTTCTTAATAATTTTGATGGTTTTTTTTCAAAATTAGTATAAAATTTTTTCTAGTGCGCTTATAATGCTAAATTGTTTGTTAATCTCAATTTTATTAATTGATCGAAGGAGCATCTTAAAGACAATATATGAGTTTTTCATGCCTTTATTTTCTTTTAAATATTCGATATTTTAACCATTTTTAATAACTTAAAACACATTGCTTGCATTATTTCTTTACTTTTATTGCTTCTTTGTTGTGCTCCAAAATTTTAAATCCCTCCTAAAATTCCAAAAACATAGTTTTGAAGAGTGAGGCAGCTAACTCTAATTAAGCTATCTCTTGAAGCAAAAAGTACAAACATTAAAATATTTAAGGTAAAAATATACATAGTGATTAGGTAGATAGAGATAATAAAATTTTTTTACAAGAATGTTATCAAATCTAATATTTCTTTTTCTTTTTTCTAAAAAAAAAAATATTGAAATTTTTTTGCAAGAACTTGTTACTATTTAATTTAAATTATTGAAATAGCATCGATAGCTGTTAATTTTTTTCCAATAAATAAGTATTCATAATTATATCACGGTATGCAAAATTAGTTCAATGCGAAATGGAAATGACGATAGGATTACTTAAGTGCATAAAGTTTGATTCACTATCATAATAAATTAAAAATTTAAGTTTTAAATGTTTTCAGTTTTTTGAAAAAAATAAATGCTTCGAAAGTTACTAAAATATTGAATTTTTATTTTCTTTTATCATTTTCCAATCAAATTTTCTTAGTCTGTTAAATCATTTTTATCATATTTCTTTAGTGCTGCCATCTGAAGTAATTGCCTCAAAGGGAAAACCTGCTTTGATTATCTCCTATACGTTTCTCCTAATGTTATACTTACTGATATGGTATAATATTTGTCACTTTCAATGTAAAATACTTATAAAAATATTTTTTATTTTTATGACGACAATTTACAAAAGAGACAGGAAAATGTAGCTGTCCATCTTGATAGTAAATTAGAATTACTCTAGCTATCACGGGAGTGATTAACGCCAAAATTTGGCGAGATCTCTGCAAGTGCCTACAGGGAGTTTTTTGAGAGGGCGTGGTCAAAGAGTTAAATAATGACGTTTTCACGTATCGTCAAAAGTGGGATGGGCTTCATGACGTTCAAGTTGTATGAATTCCAACAGACAGAAAACAGTTCGCTTTTTAAAACTGGAAATGGAAACTGTACAACAAATATCAAAACAAAGAAAAATAGTTTTAATTTTGCTATTTTTCAAACTCATGAAACACAGGGGAAATTTTCGTACCGTGATCTGTGCTAAAATTGCTGCCAAAATTTGGCAAGATTCCCGCTGGGCGTTTTTTGAGAGAGCGTGGTCTGAGTAGAATCATGTGAAAGTGACTCTTGTTTAGCCCCACCCTATCAGTGACGATTTCGTCTTTGGATGTGCTGTCTGGATCGCCTGGGTTGAATCACATCTTGGCGAATTTAGTTGGCAGCACCAGATCACGATAGTGAAATATCCACTAGGGATCGAACAAGTAAATTATTTTTTAGCATTTTCATTATAAAATATAGAGCATTAGATGCTTACTAAAGTTGTATGATGTACTATACACTGTATTATGTACACAATGTATAAGTTTATCATAAACAAAAAGTTTGTAAACATAATTTTATTTATTTTATCAGTTTCTAAAACTGAAATAAAAATGTTTGCCACAATCCCATTAAACGTCTCTAAAAATATGAAACAAATTTTTTCAATTTACAAGTATAAAATTGATGTTTTTTTTTAATATGTACCCACTTTACCGTACTTTATTATTATTATTTTTTTAATAATTTCGAGATAAAACGCTGATTTGTTTTAAACAACAATAATGTTAACCTTTCGTTACTTTTTAAATGTTTTTTTTAAATATCTTTTAAATTTTTCAGGCATGGATGAAGTGAGTAATAAAGAAATCATTAAGAAATATGTAGATATTATTTCACAAGAGAAGTTACCAGTTGGTGAAACAGAGTATAACGAATTGGTAAGGAATATAACTAAATTGAATGTGAATTCATGAAAAAGTTTCCTACTGTGTAAATTTGATTTCGTGTGAACAAACTTTAGAATCCTCACTTTATAGACCTACTTGGCAGGGCAAATTTTTATTTTAATTAATAATTTTATTCTTTTTTTTTTATAAATTTTGGTACTTTTTGATTAGCTGGGTGTAAGAAAATTCAAATGTTTCTTTACTTTTTTAAAATTTATTTAATTTTTTTTTTGTTTAGATTTATTGTTTATCTAAACAACTTCTGTTTGATTGCTTATAAAAGTAAATGAAGGGAAAGAATAAGTTGGTGCAGGCCTACATTATTTACTTGAGCCCAGCTAACCGAAAGGTATTAAAATTTTTCATTTTGGAATAGTATATTTTTCAATTACAGTGCTGTCTGGCTATTAAAATCACACCAGTTCTTAAAACCATTTGATTTCATTAGGTGTCTGATTTTATAAACCAAACACTTAAGAAAAAAATATTTCAAAATTAATCTTTATAATTACACTAAATTAATTATTATTTTCTATTGTTGTTGGATCTATATTTGAAGGTTAATTAAGGGGTTTTAAAATATTAGCATAGCTTTGGGTGATTAGAAGGTTTGAAATTAAAGAATCATAATGGCTTAAAAGCTTAGTAATTTTCAATATTTCTCTTTCTTTACTGTGAAGTTCATTTTAAAATATTAAGCACTTTTCTGACCTCTTTTGAAGATATATTTACCTCATCATCTTATGATTCTTTATGATATTCTTCTTATGATTGATTATGATATTCTTATATGATTATCACATAAGAATATATGATGATCATAATTTTTTAATTCTTATCTTTAAATTTCCCTAAGAAGTGTAATCCACAATTATAACTTTATTCCTTTTGTTTATCGTTCCTGTATAAAAATTTCATGTTTTCAAAACTTAAGGAAATAAAAAATTATATTTATTCAGACAAAAAAAAAAGCTGAGTTTCCATTTTATTATATGTATATTAACGAAAATTTGATCTTACAAATGACAATAATTGAATTATTAAAGATGGTTGTAGCATTTCGATTCTTGCAGATTTGATTTTATAATCTATAGATTTTATTAGTGGTGGTTTTCTATGGTACTTATCATATTTTTATTTTTAAAACATTATAAAATGTTTTAAAAACAAGGCAATATTTAAACTCATAATTTTTTTTATAGGATCTGAATATTGATGAAATAAGCTGGATTGTGTTTAACATAAAAAATTTCAACAAATTATTTACAAAACCTGGTATAACTGACAATCAAATTTTAGTGAAATTATATGAGCTTATTGTTGGATTTGGTTTAACAAACTTTATAAAAGGAGAGGAAAGAGGTAATGAAAAGAAATTCCATTATTTATTTTTTCTAAATGTTCTTTAGTAACCAAGAAGTACAGAGAGAATGTCCGTTTACCGAAAGAGTCTCATTTTTTGGGTACTTTTTAATAATCAAAATAAACAAAAACTTTTTTACCTTCACAAAAAAAAATATATTTTTTCTTTGTACTCTTGCAACCTGTTAAGAAAAAGTATGCAAGGATAACAATCCTCCACCTTTCCGCTTATAATTTTACCCGACTTCCAATTTTTGTTCGATTTTAATCTATTTTCCGCTATAACTTGAAAAAAATTAGATATCTAAGAAATGAAATTCGGCATTTTGACATAAAGAATTGCATATTTTTTCTCACGTTACGTATAAAATGGTTATTACTGCTAAGAATCATACACTCAATTTCAGAGTGTGAAAAAATTTCCTATTTTGAAAGAAATTGCTGGTTTGAGATGAAATTGTCATGACTAAAGCAGGTCTTAATATGATTGCTCAAATGCGTGATTTGGAATTTGTGGATCGTAATAATATTATATTAAAAATTTAATTGAAATTTTAAAAACTATGTGGAAACCCCAAACTGTTGAAAATGCGATCAACAAAACCACACAGACAATAAATTCTTCACAAATAGAGTGCATCAAAAAGAAATTCTTCCATTGTGCGATTCAAAATTTCCCTTGTATAATAATGTAACATTAGAAAACTATGAAAACCCCTTAGCAATAACTGCAAAAAATGCAGTTGTACCATGTGAGATCGGGAATGAATTGTCAATAATGGAGTGTGAAATGAACAATTTGATCAATCGTTGCTAATCGAGTAGATCAAGAAATTATTACTTACTGAAATACATGATTTGCTGTGTATTATAATGACATATTAAAATATTTAAAAAAAGTGTGTGAAAATCTGTAACAGAAGATGTGAAAATGCCGCAACCATGATAATTATGTGGATTTATGCTTTGATTGAAATTGAGGTTAATTATGATTATTTGTTATTTTTTATTGAATAAGAAAGTTTTGATGATTATTTAACTTAAGGACCTATTATCTCGAAAAATCTATCATTTTGTGACTCATTATAATCTGTTTAAAATTAACAAATTTTTCTGTGCAATTTTTCATAAATTTTTGGTGCAAATTCCATTTATATATAAATGACTTTTTGACTTCAATTTTTGTATGTTTACCTTCATATTTTTAACTTGCTAGAAAACAAATTAATTTACAGTTTTGAAATTCATAGACTCATATCCGACACATTTTGTTTTCAAATTGAAAATAATAACTTTTGGGGTAGTCAAAATGAATACTAATAGCTGTTATTATTAAAATGTTTTTTCTGAATATTAGCCAACCTTATATACATACGTTAAAATGTGCAATATTTTTAATTTTTTAGACTACAGTTCAAGTGATTTTCCATATACTGCTAGCAATGCTGTGAAGTGTTTTAAGTATTGTGATCATTTACTGCATTCCTGTAAAGATCTACTATTAGAAGTGGAGAGGAATAAAGCACAGATAATCATCAAAAGCTTGATTCTTTGTGCTACACATAGTGATGTCCATATTTGGAGCAGTGATTATTCAAAAAAATCTAGCTTGGGTAATGATACATTATAGTGAATTTGGTATAAATTGCAAATTAAATGTTTTGAAACCTTAAATTAATTTTTGTGTACTTAAGTAAAATGTTTTTTTTTTTTTTTTCGATTTGTAAACTGATTTTTATTTAAAATATATTGAAGTAATGCTGCTAGACGTGATACATACTTGATGCAACTATAAAAAATCTCATTTTTATAATACAAAATAATCTATTTTCTCGAACTAAAAAGTAACAATACTAAGAACATTCATTTCCTGTAAGAAATTATTCCCACTATTTTACTGCAGAAAGGGTGTTCAGTTTTTATATGGGTATTAATTAATAAAACTCAACACAGCTCATAAGTAAACAGATGGTCTAAATGGCCTAAGTTTAATATGAATTTAAAGTTTAAATAGTTGACAATGTAATTAAAATAAAATATTAGAAAAATAGCCATTTTTACTATTTTTAAGGAAGTTTTCAGAGTTGATCTTGGAGCAAAACACTTGAGAAGTTGTATGAAATCAGAAAGAGTTAAAAACAAATTATTTATTTCACGATAAAATCTGTAGATAATTTCCCGTAGAAATAAACAGTTTAAAAAATTATGCAAATACCTTCTTGAAGTTTTATTCATGTTACTCCTGAAGCAGAAAACTATCACAACTGTCATTTATCACAAAATAATCATTGACCCTGCAGAATGTTATATGTATGGGGCAGATTAAGTCCACATCCCTGGAGAACAATTTATGTCTGATTCGCTATAAAAGTTATATTAATAAGCGTTCGTTTCCATATGTTTATTAGTTCATCTATCCAGATTTTGATATTTAATTAAGATTCCTTTTTTTGCAATTTTATACTGTGAAATATTAATTGTTATTTTTTTAGATAAAAGGATTTTCATTTAACTAGTGAGAGTTGTTAGTTCAATTTTTAAGATCGATACCCTTGGATATATTTGTCATTTTCAAAAAGTCTTGGTGCAGAATATTGGATATAATTTTGCTCTTGGTAATATTATAAAGACTATTGCAATACAAATATCCTTAAAGAATGAGGTTTGTAAGGTATCTGGAATCGATGATCTGTTTTAAGAAAAGGTAGCTCCTGCAATGCGCAATACAATCAAGAAATAGATAACTGGTAATAATGCAATCAATCATTTTTCAAAACCTATAAACAAATGTTATAGGTTTTGCAATTTCCTTACCATCCTCCTTATAAAAATTTATGCCAGATTTTTTTCCATTATTTTGACCATAAAAAAGTACCAGTACAAAGTTCTATAAAGTTTCATTCATAGGATATTGTCAAAGATTTTGAAAATTGTGAGTTATCTATACTGGATGAGTGTTGAATATATAATATGTATATATAAGTATATAATATATATAAGAGTAGAGAAATATTTTTTTCTAATTAATAATTGGTTGGAAAGTTATGAAAAATATTTTTTTGTACAATATAAAATTTTTAAACATTCAATGTACAAACTCATTAATTTGCATACTTTGATAAAAAATTTTAAAATATTATTTTATATATACTTTCATACTATTATTACATTTAGCCATAAAAATTGTTTTAAATATTTTAGATTTTCTGAAGTCTTTATTATCATTCTCAAACCATGATGACTTGCCAAGTTTGTTGTGTGATGACAGCTTCTATCCTACAATTTTCAAAAGAATTTTAAAAGAAATACGTCCCTATTTTGAGATGGACAAATGGTACAAAAATCCAAGTAGTTGTTACATATTTTCATGGTTCTTACTTCAAGTTAAAGTAAGTTTTCAAAATAATACGTTTTGTTGAAAAAAGAAATGTTTGTAAGAACTTTTATTGTACTGTGCTGATTATTTTTATTTTAAAACTGTTAAATACTATTTTATTTTTATTTCTTTGTGTTGTTTAAAGCAGACTTCACCAATACGGCTGGAAACATATTTCTCACAAATTTGTTTCCTACAACTGTAAACATGGTGAGTAGCGTTTTTAAAAAGTGCTTAAAGGTGCTTTTTTCATGGGGTGTTTTTAAAAAAAACAAAAGTGCTTAATTTTCCCTTTTCAAATATGTGATTTTTTTCTTTACCATGTTAATTTTCGCCACCTATTATGCGAAAGCGTTCTTTTCACGTTGTTCTATTCAATGTTTTCACAATAAATTCAACCACAATATATTTCGGCGTACCATTGGTCCATAGCGTATGAAAGCGCCATTCATTTTACAGGTTTGATGAAATACTTGCGGATCCGCACGTATAGTGAGCTGGGTTTGGTGAGATTAGTGCACTCTAAAGTGCAACTCTGCTGCATTTTGCAAGATATTCTCAATTTCAATCTTCATTTTCCACCCTCTGAAATCGAACCAAAAAATCTCTTGATCATTTTTTAATGGCTAATATAATCAAGAAAAAGTTCTTTGTCAAAAACTTGTTATTTTATCATGATCATGTAAAGTCCTTGAAAATTATTTTGCATTTTGTTAATGTATATAGTGCTTAAAAATATTTTTTGACTGCTTAAAAAGTACTTAAAAGGTGCTTATTTTTTGTTGAAAGACTTGGCTATGCACTGTGTTTAATATTCAAAATAAATAAATTTAAGGTTATTTTGTAAAATCTAAAATATTTTTACCATAAAACAAGCTTTGCTTACTTCTACATAAAAAAATAAGAATTTAAAATATTGAATTGAATTTTCGTAAATGTCTCTAATATTTTTATTAGATTAGTTTCCCCCCTATACTTTTTACACCATCCTACAACTTCCACACACCTCTAAGTTCGATTTTTTTTTCTGTTGATTTGATGTTCGATGTCATTTGTGTCACTGATGTTGTCATCAATGTTGATATGTCATTTGATGAATTAAAAAGAATAAATGATTTAAAAAGAAATTTAACAATGGAATTTCGATCATTAAAATTTAAATATTTTTAACATGGTAAATACAGAGGAAATCCTTATTTTTTCGTAAAGTGGAAAATAATATATGAATAATAAAAAGTGATCGTACATCTCAAGATTTCTTTCTTTTATTATTATTAAACAAATGCTAGCCATTGACTATTACTTCATTAGCTCTCAAGTACTTCTTAACAATACAAAGTCTTTTAGTGCAGAGCACATGTCCAAAGGCACAGCAGTCATGGCTTGTCCGGAATCACATAAAAGACAATCTGATGAAGTAGTCTGCTTGAGGTGAAATAAATGAGAACGTAGACAATCATGTCCGGTCAAAAGTCTAAGCATGACTACTGCAGTAGCATGGGGTGAATCTGGAATACTGTGAGTTCCACAGAGCACATTCCAGGACTTATCTGTAGCAGCGTGAGATGCCAAAGATGGAATGATTGTTTGATGATTCTTTTTATTTCAAGTTTAGCGGAATGGAAGGACAGATCACTACACGATCTCTGAAGAATATAAGTTCCTTTTTTGGCCAAAAAGTCAGCCATTTCGTTTCCTCGAAGACCTCAATGAGATGGGACCCATTGAAATGCAACACTTCTCTCAATACAGACGTTCTCAAAACAAGGGAACTACTATTTTCTGGGTTGCTTGACAAAGCCGGAATGACAGAGGTAGAATCTGAAAAAAATTTCAGCTTTCTCGGGACGGGTAAGACGAACAGCAAGTTGTTGGAGAGCAACATGGATGGCTTTGAGCTCTCCATCAAAGTGAATTGAAAATTGCCCAGTATGTAGATAAAAAGAAAATTTATTTCTTTTATAAATTTATCTATAAATCATAATAAACTTCAAAAGGTATAAATTAATGAACATGTCATTATAATTTTAAGGTGTGCATAAATTTAGATTATTTATAAACATATTTCTCATTCTAGCATCCGTACTTAGCAGACTATTTATGTGAAGTTTTCTCACCACCACATATATTTATGTTGGACAGTCATCAAAAATGTCATCATCTTATTGCCATACAGTGCTTCAGTCATATACTTGATAATGTTGTAAGTTTATCATATTTAATAATTTTTATATCTTTATATTTGGGAAAGGGATATAATTTGTTTACTGAATATGTTTGAATTTTTTTTTTTTTTTTGAAAATTTTTATTCTTTACTGTTCTTAATTAAACTGTTTTATGTTTGTTTCACTAAAATTTCATTAGTAAAATTCTCAAAACTTACAGTCGCATTAAAATAAAATTTCAAAAAGTTTGCGTACCCACGAGGTCTTATCAAATGTTTTAAGTTCTGCAATATTTTACGTACTTAATTTGTGAAAATATTCATAACATGTCATTTCTTTTTTTCATGAAAAAAATAACTCGTTTTAAAAATGACCATTATTTTTACATTTCCTTTTAACAAATAATACAAATATTTTTTATATATTTTTTTTTGGCAATCTAAATCTTATCAATCTAAAAAAATCAGGAAAATATTTAGGACTTAAGCAAAAATATCAAATTTTTTTTTTAGTTAAAATGAATAAATTTATGTTTGATGCTCCTGATAGTCTGATATTTTTTTTCCAAATAAGATCTTGTAATAATTTTTTTTCACTTCATATGTAATGCTCACTTCATATGTTTTATAAAATATTTTTTGTTTAAAAATAAAGGATAACTTAATTAATAATAAAATATATGCTACTAGTTACAAAATCAAAAAAATTTAATGAAATTATTTTGGAAAAATCAGAATTTTTTTTTTAGTGTTGGTGGTCACTCTATCATTATGTTTCAAAATATTTTCAAATGAAAACTACTCTCAAAAAATATATATATGTACTTGTTAAAACAATTATTTTCCTCTCCCTTCTTTTTATAAAAAGAAGTAGCATAAAAATTTCAATTTCAAAGCATTAAAATTTCAGTTTTCTTATTTTACATATCTCAGTGTTTAGTTTTCTTTAACTTCCAATACTGCTTTGTGTTATTGAACTAGTATTTTAACTTTTTTTATATGTAAATAGTAGTGTTTAAAACATAGTTATATTTTTTAACGTCATTTAATTTGTGGAATTTTTAATGCCTTTTGTGCAATACATTGTTTCACATAAAAATAGAGATTTTATTTTGAATAAATTATTGTCAGTTTTTGATTCATTTGTTTCTTTTTTTTTATTATGTGACGGTATTTATAAATTTTGTAGGTTGTGTATTAGCTTTGTAAAGGTTGTTCATGCGCCTTCTTTGTTGCATTGCTTATTTTCAATTATGTAATTGAAATATTTTATAGGTCTCTTTGCCTAAAAATTTCTGCTCTGCTGTACTCAAATAACAATAATATGTATAACACTAGCCACCTTTAGTAAAGATTGGTCAATATCATTTTTCCATCAATTTTTATGGCACATATTTAAATAAATCATAAAGAAGGAATAACTTTTTTTTTTAATCTAAAAAATTTGTCACTAGTATCTATAGATTAATGCAAAATGTGTTGAAGACACAAAGTCTTCAAATATTTAAAAAAATTTTTGAAATTTCTTTTTTCAAATTTTTATTTTGAGGTGTTACTGACATTAATTAATAATTAAGATACTTTTCAACATACAATTAATGGAAATTTTTGATTTATAAACTTAAGGTTTGAAAGGAGTATACATTTTGCTTATTTAGTAGCATTTTTTTGTATTATCATCATCATTATTTTCATCATGTATCAAAATATTATTAATTATTGTATTCTACATATCACAGAACTTTCAACTATTTCCAAATCATTTTCTTTAAATATTCTGTATCTGCCTTAATTATTTTTAAAATATTCTTCTCTTCCTTAGGAATAAAAAAAAATAATAAATAACTTACTGTCTTTATTTTCTTTATAAAAAAAAGTAGGTTTTAAAAACTTTTTTCTTCAGCATCTTGATAAATAAGAAAAACAAGAATATTTGAAAGGTTAATAGATCTGCAAAGCATTCTTTTATTATAGCACAGTAAGTTAGCTTTAGAAGTGATTAAATAGTATTTTTTAAGTCTCATGCCAATTATCAGTTCAAAATTTGTCTCCTAAATTATAAGAATGCATTTTTATCTTAGTATTACACCAAAGTTTGGATATAAAAACGCATTAAAATAGTAATATCTGATGATGAGGAATGATTTGTAATTATCTGAAAAATGTTGAACTTGTTTACAGAAAGATCATAATACTTATGTTCAAGAAGTAAAAGTGTTAAAAAATAAATAACTTTGCTAACTGTATTTATTGTTAAGACTACTTTTTAAATAGTGGTGAATTATGAGGATAATTTAATTACTTATTATCTAAAGAAACGGTTTTGTGTGCACTTCCGTATGTGTATATAAATTGTAAGATAATTTTGACAAATTTTATATCGTAGTCTGACCTGTATAATATACGTGACCGCTGCTCATAGAAAATTTTTTACTATCACAGAAATTTTCTACTATTGCTAAAAAATAATAATAATCTGCCTTTTCAAAAAAAGTTTGCTTTCAAATTTCGCAGAGAAAAAAAAAAGAAACATTTTTATGCTTTTACCTACCAATGCAATCGCGATTTTAAATTGCATTCTCACAATTTAGAATCACGCATCCTATTGATGCAATTTAAGATTGACCATCATACTTTGTATTTTCAAGATTTTGTATCAAATATCATGTTTTATATTCACGTAGTTTGAAAGCCACTATTATGATTTGTGTTGAAATGACTTAAAATTTATATATTGGAATTCATATTCCCGTGATTTTAAAATAAAACATTGAGATTCATGTTCATTCTGCTTTAAAATCAAACATTGAGATTCGTATTCACGCCATTTTAAAACCAAACATTGAGATTTGTGCTCACATGATTTTAAAATCAAAAACTGAGGTTCATATTCACACAATTTAAATAAATAAACAAATTCTTGCAGCGATATTTTTATTAATGCAGTGTTAACATTTGTCGGTTTTAAAATGTTTCTTACAGAAACTTTTTTCTTGCTCAAATTTCCGTTATTTTTTCAATTATTTAAAAAGTGTTTTTGCAAGTGATATTTTTGAATTTCTTTTTTCAATTTTTTGGGTTTTTTACCATAGTCATTTCTGTGGTATAAATCAATATCGAGTTCTATAAAAGTTAAACGTTTGTAAGAAAAATACTTGATTTTCAAACAAATTTTCCAAAAAAGAGGTCGCGACAAAAGGTGGTAACTTGTTAACAAGAGTTTATCAATATGTGTTTCACACAATTAGGAAGTTTTTAATTTTATTTAAGTCTGATCACAACTTACCGCACATTTTCAGAATGTCTCACAAAATTTCNAAAAAAAAAAAAAAAAAAAAAAAAAAAAAAAAAAAAAAAAAAAAAAAATGACACCCTGTAAAAAGTTAAATTGTGCTACGGGTACAAACATTTCCTTAAATATTTTAGTTTCATTTGTGTGAAAATGTGATTACTTAAAGAAAGTTAATTTCTAAGCAATTTTCATATACTATTGAAAGTTTTTAATTGTTATATTTGTGCTCTTTCTTAACATTATTTGTTAACATTTAAGATCAGATGAATAATTTCTTTTCCTTTGCCTAGCCTCCAACTTTGATAAAAATTGACAATAGAGCAGATGTTATTTATTCATTATTAAAAGGTTACACGCACAGTTCTGATGAAGATATTATAGCTGCATTAGCACCTTGTTTTTTAAAATTGCCAGATTTCAAGTACCAGAAGGTAAAATAGTTTTTCCATGAAATTTTGTTTCATTCTTTTATTTGTTCTTTTACCTCAATTTATTTATATACAGTGCTAGAAAAAAGTCTGAGGCCACCACTATATTAATATGATTATTGCAGAATATTATTTTTTTAAACTTTGAATTAGTTACTTTGCTAAGAATATGTTTGGGAAAACTGAAAAAGTTCCAATAAAAGATGAACTGATGGACCAAAATCGGGTTTTGTTGCAAGATTATTCTGAAATTCACAAATTTCTTACCACAACTTAATGGTTATTCGAGAACAATATTTAGAGACTAAAGTATTCTGCCAAAAGCCTGGTTTTAAACCTTATGAAAATCTTTTTATGTGCTTTAGTTAAAGATGTATATATAAATAAAAAGTATAAGACAATTTATCAACTAAAATCTGTAATCAAAAAGAGCTAATTTCCACTTTTTGAAACCTTGCAAAATCTTTTACGAAGGATGGTCTCATACTTTTTTTCACCACTATAATTTCATTTTTTAAACTTTCATTGTTTTCTGTTAGATTTATTTTTTTATTATCAAGTGCAGGATTTTTTTTCTTCTTTTTTGCTGTACAATAATGCAATGCTTTGTATACTGTATAACATTTGTTTCACACATTTACTTGTTTGCATTTACTTAAGGTTAATCAGATGTTTTCTAGCCTCTCTTTTTTACAGGCTATTTTATTATAGTAGTTTTAAATTATTTTCAATAATCAAAAACTTTTTACACAAAGAAAATTTGCTTAGTTAAAATTTCATGCTTATAATAATAATATTTTTCAGGTGTCTTTGTATATACCTAAATTGCTTGATTCTTTCAAATCTGATAATTTTTAATCCTTGTTATTAATTCTAAATCAATTTTTTTATATTTTATTTTTATGCACAAAATATTATTTTTTCAGTTAATTCAAATACCCATGATAATCAGTATTAAAATTTTATTGTAAGTATAATTTAAATATGTACATAGTGTTAGATGACAGCTGCAATTTTATTTTAAATAACTATAATCTTAAAATATGTTCTTGAAACCTTATCTTATGTGCTCTCTATCAAATATTTTTTATTTCAAATATCTGTTGCATATTTACTTGACACAATTTTATGATTATTTTGAAGTATATGTGACGTTGAGGGACTCATTGTCCCTCCTATTTTTTAAGTTAGGGCTATTTCCTTTACACATGAAAAAAAAATATTAATGTTATTCTTTTTTTTGTCTCGCAGAAAAAATTCACAATTCCTCTGCTTTTATTAATGCATCTTTCTGTCTATGTTTTGTGTATATTTTCACTGCACTTACATTAAAGTATTTATGATATAAAAAATAGAATTATTAACTGTAGATTTTTGTCATACAATTTCTTTTAATTCTCTTTTTTGTCATTTTTAATACAAGGTAATCAGTATTTCAATTTTTACCTATTTCTGTAAATAAGAATAGATTATGTTAGGTTAAAAAATTATTTTATTTTAAACAAAAAGAAAATGTTATTGAAATTCTTTTTTATCTGTCTTCTTTAATGTAGTAGCAACTTTATGTAGCCTGTTTACATGATGCATTATATTACCAATCTGAACTATATACCATATTCACTAGCTCAGTATCCTATCTATTTTTAAAGTTCAGATAATTTTTTTATACATTTCGGAAAATAAGGAAAGTATTAATCTTTATTTTTTTTCTTCTTCATAAAAATATTTTAATTTATAGTTAAAAGTATGTAAAATATTTCTAGGAATTCGTATATTAACACATTACTCTCTTTTAATTCTTAAAATCTGCATCATTTTGTTCCTTCTTGTTTTCTTTTAATACAAATGAATATTTTACTTATTTTGTTAATTTTCAAATTTATTTCCATTGTTGATTTTATTATAAGTATGATTTAATCGAATATGAACTATTATAGAATATAGAACTTATGGAATAAGATATGTAATATGTTTTAAAATTTTAGTTTTAAGTTCTTAAAATGATTGTGTATATTTCAGCTGACTCAGATTTCTTGGAATCGTTATGATGAGTTCTTAAATGTGCTTCTAATAAGGGCAGATATGGAATGCAAACTGCATATCAAGTTGCTCTACCTTTCTCACATTCATTCATTTATTCAAATACTACCACCCTTTAAACACTTAAAGGTATATAAGTTTAATTTATAATTTTCTGTTCATTAATATATATTATTTGGGATTTGTATTGAAGAAATAATTTCTGATTATTGTAATTGTAAAAAATGGTAAGTTTCTTTATATTGACTGGTTTGCTAACTATTTTGCATGCTAATATTGCAATTCAGTGGTTCTTAAATGCCATTCACTATGTAAAGAAAAAGTGAGGAAAATAGTTTAGAAAGAAAATTAAAATTAAAGTTGTATTAAGGAAAACTTCACAATTTAACCATTAGTTCCCTATTTTAAATATTGATGCTTCTCCCGTATTTTAAAGATCTCAAAATCAAAATACAGTAGATTATCCCAGCCATTCCCCAAAGGTGTTTTGTGGTACCCTATGATTCTGTGGAAAGGTTACCGAGGTTCCGTGAGTTAGGGCCTTTTTTTTTAAACAAGTAATCATTTATGAAACGCGTAATAGGCTTGTATTCAACCAATAATCGATCATTTATTTAATAATTTGGTTATTATTAATGTAATCATTTAAGTAATTTGTCAATAAAAAATTTCAAATTTTAATGGCAATATATTTTATTTATATAAATTTTTGATACAAATATATTCAATAAATTACTCAAAGAATACACATTCACAAATGATTGTATTAGTATTTCTCATCAAACTTTAAAATTAAAAAAAAATTAATCAAATTCAAGAATTTTGATTGTTTTTCTCTGATAATCATTCTCATCTTTTCTGACAGTTCTTTTCAAAAACAACTATTCTTCAATTTTATTTATGCATACGCCATAATAAAACTAATAGACCAAAAGTTGCTGCAGACGACTTGCACTTGCGAATTTAACTGCTTTACATAAAACCTAATTTTTTTACTATTAATTGATGAAATATGACAAAATTTCATTCTTCACATTAAATGTTTCTAAATTAAATTGACGTTTTATTTGTTATTATTTTTTTTAGCATATTAACATCTGCTAATTGATTTTTTTAACGGTCAGGGTTCTGCCAAAAGAAGTTAGATTGTTTAGAGTTCCGTAACTGAAAAAAAATTGGGAACAGCTGGGTTATCCAACACACACAGGATCAGGGGATTTTCGGAAAATAGAAATCGTCAAATAATTGGGGAAACTTCTTAAATCAATTTTGTAAATATATACTTAAAATGATTAGTGACTATAATAAAGTTTAGTTAAAAACTTCTGTTTTATTTTTCTACCACAAATATTGATATAATATGAAAAAAAAATTGGCAAATCTTTGTCTTCAGCTTAATTGTCATCTTTTAGCTGTTAAGTCCTCTCTCATCAGTAGTTACATTAAAATGAGTTGAAAAAGTAGTGTTTAATGGCACAAGGTCCATCATCTCTAATTATGCTGAAAATTTTCAACTTGCTTTGAAATAATTGTCAGATGCTGCAGAGTTGAATGATGGGGGCTCTATTTTGTTCTGAAAAAAAGATGCGTTTATTCAGGGAGATTACATGTTAGAGCCTGGTTTCATAACATATCATTAGTTCACATATATACGGTGTGATTATTAAGATTGTTCCTTAGCACATCAGAATCTGGTCATAAGATTAAAAGTTTTATGATTTATTTTTATTTTTCCCATAGTATATTTCGATTTTTATGTTTTTATATATAGTATTTGATTAATTAAATGATAAACCCGGATTTTTTTATTTATGGCAAAGAAATATATATATATATATAAATATATTTAAATAAGTTCTTAAATTACTTATTTTTTTAATTACTTATTTTTTTTTCAAATCTGCATTTAATTTANTATTATAGAATATAGAACTTATGGAATAAGATATGTAATATGTTTTAAAATTTTAGTTTTAAGTTCTTAAAATGATTGTGTATATTTCAGCTGACTCAGATTTCTTGGAATCGTTATGATGAGTTCTTAAATGTGCTTCTAATAAGGGCAGATATGGAATGCAAACTGCATATCAAGTTGCTCTACCTTTCTCACATTCATTCATTTATTCAAATACTACCACCCTTTAAACACTTAAAGGTATATAAGTTTAATTTATAATTTTCTGTTCATTAATATATATTTGGGATTTATATTGAAGAAATAATTTCTGATTATTGTAATTGTAAAAAATGTTAAGTTTTTTTATATTGACTGGTTTGCTAACTTAGAATTTTGCCTGCTAATATCACAATTCTATGGTTCTTAAATGCCATTCACTATAAAAGGAAAAAGTGAAGAGAATAGTTTAGAAAGAAAAGTAAAATTAAAGTTGTATTAAGTAGAACTTTACAATTTAACCATTAGTTCTCTATTCCAAAGATTGAGGCAATTTTTTTTAATATAGTATTTGATTAATTAAATGATAAATCTGGATTTTTTATTTAAAGTTTTATAAATCTAGAATACTCAAAGAAATGTCATAGAACTACAATAAAATGTTAAAAAAAATAAAAAAAAATGAATTAATTTGAGTTTGAGGTTCTTAAATTATAATATTTTTCCTGAGAAAATTGTTCTTGTAATACTTTTTTCTGAAAAGAAATTCTTTGTTTTTTATACTACATTTACACAAACATTTTAATAATAATTAAAAATGTTTGTGTAGTAATGTATATATAAATATTAGTAATGTATTTCATAAATAAGAATAAATAATATATTTTATATCTAAGAATACAGCAAAATTAAATAATTAATATTATAGTTTATGCATCCGGTTACAAAAAATAAGAGAAACTCAATTAAAATTCAAAGTTAAATTCAGTCTGAAGAAAAGGGAGCTTTTTTTTCTGAGTGTTTGTAGCCGTCCTGTTAATATCATTTACTATGAACTGCATAAAAAATTGTTATAAGTGTGATGCTTTAGCAAAATATCTGATTTAATTTTGCAGCATTTTCAATTTGAATTCTTGTAAAATTGTAATTTTTCTGTAGCAATGAGAACTGCATCTGATACAAGAATATGAATTTTATAACTTAATTTATTTTGTATGTAAAAAAAAGTTATTTAAAATCACGAAAGGAATTCTGAGGCTGTTAAAAATGCACACCATTGCGATGAGCTTTTTTATTTTTTCATAGAAAAAACTTATGGTGTTTAGATTATTATTATTTTTTTAATACATAAATTTGTAGAGATAAAACCTGTTCTATTCCTTAGCATAAAAAAAAATTCAACAATTTTATTTTAACATATATGCAACAGTTCTACAATTTTATTTTATTTTGAGAAAAAAATTGAAAGTGATATTACTAATTAAAATAACTTTTTAGTGGCCTCAATATTTTTTTAAATTTTCTTTTTAAGTTTTCAAACATATTATGTTCATAATTTGATTTGTAGAATTACCTCTTTAAGTTCAGATTATCTCTAATTTGTATTTAATAAATTGTTAAAAAAAATTTCCCCATCAGAAAATTTAATTCAATTATTTTTTGTGATTTTCTTCATTATCATTTGCTAGGTAGGCCTTAATCTATTAAAATAAGAAGAAAGTGAATGAAATAAGAGTTAGGCACAGTATTGAAAAAGAAAGTGCGGTGATTTGGAGGTTGTGATTAAGCTTAACTGGGAAAATTTGCTAATTGAAATTTTTGTTGTAATCTGCAAATTCAACAAATAATTGTGTCATATTTATCCTTGTTTGATACATTGCATTCATTCATTTTATTTTTTTTAAGTAGTGAGAGGGCAACATGTGATAATAATAAATGTGTATAGATTTTAAAATAATGAGAATAGTTCCTTGCCAACTTGTGCAAAATGTATTTCCTCTCATTGTTGCAGCTTTAGAAAACTTGCATTTTGATAAATCAGTGTTAAAGTATTTTCAAAAGTATTGTCATTCATATTCATATTAAGCTTTCATTGAATTTCATAAAAGAATAGAAGCACTTGATATTTTTTTCAATGGCAAAAGTATCAAAATTACTCATTTTTATGACTTACGACTCAAGTTTATTTTCATTCAGTTTGGCTTTTTCTGATATTGAGTAATTTACTTATTATATTTTTTTTTAGAAAATTTTTTGAAAGTATAGCTAAGTTTCGAAGGAAACTATTTAAATCAAAAAAAAAGTTTTTCATTTTTTGTCTATTTTTGTTGGTTATACTTTTGTGTTAATATAAATAGTGCAATTAATGAAAGCAGTCAAAAGAGGCTAATGCCATATAATAATGTCACTGATTGCTGCCATAAAAGGAAATACTGTCCCCAAAGAGTTAGCAAAGCAGTTTTCACATTGTTTCATAACTTTTGTTATAAAATCATTCATACATTAGTTATAAAATTATAATTTGATCTATTTACTTTGTGATTAAAATGGACTTTAATTTTGTTAAAATAGCGTCTATGGAAAGTGATTGAAGATGGTCTCCTGAAAGATTCTAATCCTCTCTGTTTGATAACTACCTTAAAAATTTTAAAAGATGTGATTAGAAGTTGTTGGCCAAGGTATGAAATTTAGTTATATTGTCTAAGAACAATTGTATAAAATTATGTTCTTTAAACAATAAATTTTTTGTGTCTATTAATATTTTTATAATTCAGATTGTCCCTTTTTAATTGTTTTTTATGCAACATCAATGACAATTACCTTTTTATTTTGTTTATTACATTGTGAAATAAAAATTAATCTGAATAGTTTTGTTTTTAAAAGTTTTTGTAACTATTCAGTTTTATTTTTTAATGAATAATTTTTTTTAAACATTATGTATGTTGAATTCTCATAAATTTTCTTTTAATGTCATTATTTGTCAATTAATAAATCTTTAAAAAAATTAATTATAAATTAATTTTATAACTATATAAAATATTTATTTTTTTAGAAAAAGAACCTGTTAAATATTTAAATTTTATTTAGTATTATGGATTCACAAAGACTTCTTTTACCTAATATTTACAAATTTTAATACTCTATATTTCAGTTCCTAAATATGTGCTCCTATACATAAGTTTTAGTACCTTTTGTTATTAAAAAAACGGTTCAACAAATCGACACCTAAAATTATTTAGCGTGCAACATTAATGTCAACCTAGAAACTTTCTTATCTAGGTTATTTAATTTTCAACAATGCTTAATTTAATCATAGTTAAAAAGTAAACTTTGATAATAATATTTTTTATTAACCCACTGGTGGTTTAGAAAAAGTGCAAAATTGGGAAAATGTTTTTCTCCTATACACTATTTCCCAATCAATTAATATGGAAACTATACAACTTTTTATGTTCAGAACCGCTAGTGGGTTAAATCATCTTTTACTCATTTTTAAATCAATATATTTTTTTAAATAGAAAAGTACATCTAAATACTACCATATATTTATTGATATTAGTAGATATTTCTTTCTTTTAGGATGTCTTACTATTGCTTTAGAATATTAAAATGTTTAGCTATTTTTTTGGAAGATTTTGACGAGCAAAAATATACTGATAAATGTGGTATGTATTTATTTATCCTTATTATTTATGATAATTATATTCAAAAGTTAATTTATAGGTTGTAGGTAACTGGTAAGATTAATATAATTTCCTTTTAATTTAGCAGTGTTAATTTAAATTTATTTTTTTCATACATTTAAATATTTTTTTCACTGAAAAGATCTAAATCGTTTGCTATTATGCATGTATAATTTCTCAAATATTTAAAGTATTTTAAATTTGTATTAAAATTTTTACATTTATACTTGATTGTTGCCTAACCCCTGTTAGTTGTAACTGACAAATCGATTCTTAGCATCATAATGACATTTGTAATAGCTTTCATAATTTAAAAGAAATTTTTTTAAAATTAAATAAAGATATGACTGTAGTTTCTTGTTGAAAAAGTAGGAATCTTTATTTTTTGTTAAATTGTAAATGTTGTCTTTTTCTTCAGTATTTATTGCTGAATATGTTTTTATGATCTCTGTTTTTAAAATAATTGATTAAAATTGATTACTTATTGTTAAATATTTGTTAAACAAGCTTAGTTTTTACTGTAATTTAAAAGCTGCATTGAAGGACAGTATTATTTCTCACTTCTTTATATTAATGTTAATTTTTTAGTGCTAAATGTCCCTCATTAAAACGAAGCATCTGCTTTGTGGTTGGTCTCTAAATAGTTTACTTTACACTACATATTTTGCACTATATATTGGTTTATCTTTATTAATATTGAATGGTTGGATGGAACTTAAAATGAAATACTTGTTTTAAATTCTTTGGAAATTACAAAAAAAAAGAAGAAGAAAATAAAAAACTATGAACATAAAGCAGTTATAAGCTAATTTCAATATGGAACTTGAAAACTGAATAAAACTTACTTGTAATTTTCTTTTCAGCAAATTTTAGTATATGTTTTAAAAAGATATCATTTGAAATAAAAATTTTAGCATTTTGAAAAAGTTACATTTTTGTTGCTGATATTAAATCACTTAGATTAATTTTCTAATAATTATTAAGTGATATCTTTTCTCTTGTATAGCATTTAAGATATTGTTTTGTTATAAACATAAATTTTTATTTTCAGAAGTTGAAGTAATACACAAATTGTGTGAAGAGTGCTTGTTTCTTTTAAAGTGTGCTTCCAAAGAGGAATTTGAGGTATCATATTTTTCATAATTTCTTTAAAAATTTCTATTTTAAACTAATTATAAATAAGATTATTTTTTTATTGAAACGGAGTTTATAAACTCTTTCTTTATCTCCTTAAAATTAAACATAAAGTTAGTTATTTTTTGCTCTTATACATAATTAATAAATAAAGTAGTAACATAATTAGTAATAAACAATTTATACGATCAATGGAATGAAAAGTTTATGCAAATATGGACACTGTCGATAATGAATGTAAAGTCAAGAATTAAGTATTAGATAGTTTCCATATCATTTCATTCTGTAATTTTCATATCATAAATGCCTATTTATTTATCGAGTGCACCAGTACATGATAGA
The DNA here is from genome assembly GCF_043381705.1 of Parasteatoda tepidariorum. Lineage (NCBI taxonomy): Eukaryota > Metazoa > Arthropoda > Arachnida > Araneae > Theridiidae > Parasteatoda > Parasteatoda tepidariorum. The sequence goes on along the minus strand of NC_092207.1, from coordinate 24,975,990 downwards.
CTAATGTGAAATTAATCTATACAAATATGTATGTAGATTTACTTTGTCAACTTTATACAGAATTCAGTTTTGCCCTATTATGTTATTTGAGGTATAATATTCAAAAGTAAAAACCTAGAACTTTAAAAAAAAATTATTAAAATTTATAAAAAAGTTTTCTCGCTTGATTGCTGATGAATTCTACAATTGCAATTAAAATAAATATCAGCATGCATGTTATCGGCAAGCATATTTTCAAACTTCCTACAGGAAATATATAAATTTTAATATGCTTAAATATTTTTGAAAGACTCTGTATGTGCAGTTAAAAGTAATTTTTTTTATGGGGAATATTATTTTAATGATTCTATACATAAATTCAAATTATAAATGTATTAGGATTGTTTCAATTTATCTTTATTCCCACCAAAAACAAGTATTTTAACTATCATTTTGGTAGCCTGTTTTGGGACTAAAAGAAAATACACTATTTATTTTGCTATTACGATTTCAAGTTCAATAATTTATTTAAAGTGTCATAGTGTTCGAAAATGTACCCGACTGTATTTTATCTTACACATGCTTTTTTTCTGCTTTTATTAACTTTTAACTATTTTCAGGGCATTGTCACTAAATACATTGAAGATACGAAAGATGTTGATGCACTATGTGTAAAGGTATTGAAATCTGTGATAGATAAAACTGAATCTTAAATATTTAATTGTAACCTGTAAATAAGAACTTAATTTTATAAATAAATGTTATGTTCATATATTGTTAGTTTATTGTTTAGTTTTTTGTTGTTAATATTGATGTAATGTTTATTTAACTTAAAACTGCACACAACTTGTTTATGACCTTAATCTACATATAATGCTCTTCAATGACCCCACCCCTATAATGCGTAGGTTATGATTTAAAAATAGTTTTTGATCCTTGTAATAAAATGTATCAGTTGCTAATTCTTACAAATATCAAATAGCAAATATTTTTAGTTTTGTTATGGACGCTTAAATTAGTAAAAAATGTGTTTTTTTTTTATTTGCTGTCTGTAAAATAAATTATTTATAAAATATTCCTAGACAGCTATGGAACTGGAGCAGAAACCTCCAACAAAGGAAAGTATGTTTTTTGCTCTACATGTTCAAATAGTATTCTTATAACAGTCAGAACTCTGAAATATTTCTCACTTAATGAAACAAAAGATTTAGAATAAACAGTAATCTTCCATGGTACCTCCCGGGGGTAAGTACAAAAAAAGGATGGATACTAAGACTCAAAGCTAATGCAAACAATACTGGAAAAGAGAATCCTTTTGCATTTTTATCTCAAGAATTTTTTCAATAGTTAGAAAGTATAACTTGTAATTAAGATTTTTTTCCTAGCTTTAAGATTTTTCATTGGGGTTTGTATAACGGAATCATTTATATAAATTTTTTGTATGTTTTTATCAGAAGTTTTTAAAATTGTAATCATAAAAAATAAATAAATAAAATTTATTAATTGAGCTTTAATGTTCGAGGAAAAATTTTTTTACAACTTCAACAAAAGGAAAAAAAATACTCATTATTATTAGCTGAATTTTTGCCCGGGATTTGAAATTATTTTGAATTTCCAGAAACCAGATTTTCAAATAATAGAAATTTTACTGTACTTAACACACACATATTTAGTCTATAATTGAAGATTGATTTGATATGTTTTTTTTTTATAGAATATAGCGTACCAATGGCACATTAACTGATTTTTTAACATTGCAGGTAAAAGTTTTTTACCATATGTATCTGTAAATCAAAACTCTTGTTGAAAATTGTAGAGAGTGCAAAATATCTTGACTAACTTATGATCGGATTTTCACGTACTGGGACTCAATCAAGGACGTTTCAAGGGCTAGACCTCAAATTAGTGCTGATGATATTTTAAGCTACGAAATCAGACATAATTTATTTTTTTTTGGTGTATTCGGATTTTTGACCCTTGAAATATAGGGAATAACAGCCATATGGTAAATATAATCGCAGTAGTTTGGTCTGGAGAGTGGTTGAAAATTTGTGGTTAATTTTACTTTTTGTACATTTTGTTCTATTATGTCAACTTTTTGAACGAATTGAAAAATTTTTGCACTCAAATTATTAAAATTAGTATATTCTAAGATAATTTCCAGCAAAATTTTTTTAATGCATCTTAATTTTCTTTTTATTGCTTTGTTTAATAATAGTCGAAAAATTTCTGATTGTAAGAGAGACAATTTCTTGCTTCATTTTTTCATTTTAAAGAATATAATTTTAAATGGCAAAATATGAATGAATATGAAATCGATAAAATAGTTCTTGAGATATCAGAATTTAAATATACTTCCTTTTTATCACTTTCTTATCCTTCATGATATCTTACCTTATTTTGATTTCTTACGTTTCCCACCACTGCCCCTCGACCAAGTAAGTCCCAGGATGCGCTCTTCAGTAAGCAATGTGATGGCTATTCATAATGACTTGATATCTGCAAAGGATGCAAGGACACTAATTTATAAAGGTGCCTGGCAAGACTGTGCTGAGTATAGTTAAAACATTGTGCGTCTCGACAAGCTTGTTGGTTATGTTAATTTTAATTTGTTCTAAATATTTCCTACTTTTTTAGAAGCAGTTTGAGTCCTCGGTTCCCTTTGTCAAGACGAAGAAGAAAAGAAAAAAAATTCCCTAATGTTTCTTTTTATTGTACTTTGGATTTTCTGAAGTTTCTTCATGGTGGGATTGATTGGACATTGTTACATGTTAGTTAATTTGCCTTTGTGTGGGTCTTTTTGATAAAACTAACTTGCATTTGTGTTACATGGAGAGGAACACTGCAAAAACCTCCCATGGTTAGTCTAACAGCAAGGGGATTCTGACCCATGACCGTCTACCTCTGAAGATATTATAATACGTCAGCACTGTAGTCAGTGCGAGCTGAGAGTGGAGTTTGTATCAACCAGCCATTGCTTTGATTTGAACCCGAGTCTCCTCATGGGGAGACTATCGCTCTATCAATACCTTCTAGAAAAGGGAAGGTCTCTGCACGGAACAATTTAGTAGTCCGACGTAACGGACATAAACTGCATAGTGAAGAAAAAATACGAAAGATGTCACTACGTTCGGGACTACTAAAGGATCGGATTTCTTGTTTATGGTGACCCGTGAAGAAGCCTTCGCTTATCTAGGAGGTGTTGGCTCTATCCTCTGAGCCACCATGACCCAAAATGATCATATTCATTTGTTAGAACTTTTTCATGGTTAGTTGATAATCCAAAACAGATCAGGATCCTGGTGACAGAAGTCCTTCAGCGAGGCAATGCGCGCTGTAAATTATCACAGCATTTGCAGATTATTTTTCCTCTCAAACAAATGGAGTAAACCTATTGACTGAAAGAAAGGAAAAGTTTTTCCTTCATCTATGAAAAATAAAGAATAGTTTCTATCAGCAGGTACCTGCCCATCAGATATGTAGTTGGGCCGGAACTCCCCGGTAATTTTCTATAAACAAAAAGTATTTTGCTTATTATTTTTAGGTTGGTTAGTGGCATAAGCGGAATAAAAAAGGCCCTCCTTCATCTTATTTGCTTATTTTTGTTTGTTTATTCATGAAAAAGTATTGAAAAAATCGTTTAAGGAAAAGTAATTGGCTCAAAAAGTTTATGTGAGAATGAGTAAGCTATATAATTTTAAATAAATGGGTAGGTATATTTCCTGAGGAGGGATTTTTTTTGTTTGTTTGTAATTTTTTGAAATTATTTGACTTATTCATTCAAATTGCGTCTTATCAAATCAATATAGTGGAATATTAGATAAAAAAATTTATCTGTTATCTCCTGTTTTCAACAATTAAGTTAATAATAATGAAACAATAATTAGAGTAATTTTATAATAGATGTGCAAAACTTTATCAGGAACCAGACGAGTTAGTATGATGAAAATCAGAGTTGCCAGGGTTAAAGACAGAATGGATTAATCCATGGTTTAAACCGTCCTCGTTCAAAACTCGTTATGTAACAATTTAAAAAAGTTATGTAACAATTTAAAAAAGAAAAATATTGCAAAAAATGAAAGGTTAATTTTTGAACCAGAAACGGAATGAAGACAAGTTTTTGTTTTATTAAAAATGCTTATTATTATTTTTTATATTACTTTATTTTTCATTATTAAAAGCACATTTATTCATATTTATATTCACTTTTGTTGTTCAATGAATTGTGGAGCTTTAAAAGTTATAAATCTTTTCCTACTATATTATTTTCCTTGTTAAACCAAATTACATAAAAAGTATCAAATATTTATTGATATATGTAGTTATTATGTGTGCATTGGTTACACCTATAGAATTTTTAATTTTCACCAAAGTTCAAGGTTTTGGACACTTTAAGTCAGTTTCAGCCAGTTTAGGACAGTTTAAGACAGTAAAACCCACGTGTCCTGTCCAAAACCCCAACCCTGATGAAAATATAATGAAATTGATTAAAAACTTCAAGAATTTAAAGGCAGCGCTGTGAGGGTTTAAATATATACTGTTCTCCTGAATAAAAGCTTTTATTACGTTCGGAAAAAAATTTCTAATAAGAGAAACGCGTTTTTGTACCCGATGCAGTATGCAGCGCTTTTTAATTTGCATAATTCAAATACACTTTCACTATCGATACTTTTTTATATTAATACTCAAAAGTCTGATCCTTAAATTACAGTTATTTTAATTTTATGAAATTAATTTTTTTCAAATGCACTTTGTTTTATCTCACATTAGACTCGCTTGACTTACAGCTATAAAATCAAAAGTAATTATAATTTATGAAATCTGAAAAAAATTGATGAAGTGTGAAATTAACGAAAAATCTGCTTAATTTGAAGAAGAAAAAATTGTTTGCACCGTAACTAATGAACATTAGTTTTTTGTCATTTTTCACTTCAGTAATAATTGACGTCATAAGAAATTACGCTTTGATTTAAAATTAATTATCATTTTAATTATGCCTATAAGCTATTTTAAAATCATTGACTTTTGACATAGATGAGCAGTCGTGAAAACAATTTAATGTAAGCATATTTTTCAAAAAGTTTTATTTTTAAAAAACAATTTTTTATCCCATAAAAAAATCATTAGATAACTTTGAACTTTGCCTAATTGATGTTTAAAAAAAGTCATTATTAAAATTTGAAAAAAAAAACATTAATTATCTTTCACATTGTTATAAAAACTTGTTGATAATTTGAAAATTTTTGTTGTTAAAATAGAATGGATTGATGATAAATAATTAATTATTTTGAAAATTTTAAATAACTGAATTTTTAAAATTTGATTTGCCAAAAATTATTCGACCCATTTCGTTTATATTTTGTATTTCGCCTCACAAAACTACATACTTCAAAATTATGTAAAAAATTGTATACTTTGCGATTCTGAATTTTTCGACAATTATTGAATAAAATAGTAAAAAATAGGAAATAATTATTAAAAACTATTTTTTGCATGGAATTGTCTTTGGATAAATGAATTTTAATGTTGTGTGCAAAAATTTTTCAATTCACTTGAAAAGTTCTCATGTCAAGGCGAAATAGTCAAAAAGTAAAATTAACATTAAGGAATCCAAACTTTGGACCGCTCTCCCTGCCAAACTATTGGGACCAAATTTCCCAGATGGCGGCCACTCGCTATTAATTTGCTGGTTAGAAATCATAATCCGTCGAAAAAAAGGCATGTTTATTTAGTTGTTGTTCATTTACGACGCACTAGAGCTGCACAATGGGCTATTGGCGACGGTCTGGGAAACATCCCTGAGGATGATCCGAAGACATGCCATCACAATTTCGATCCTTTGCAGAGGGGATGGCGCCCCCGCTTCGGTTGCTCGACGACCTGCACACGAAGTCGAGCACTTTACGGTAGAACAGTTTAAAGAGGACTAATACCGCACACCCTCGGTCCCTACGCAGACTGATCCAAGTGGTCACCCACCCGACAGCAGCCAGTGATGCTTGACTTCGGTGATCTGCAGGGAACCGTGTCTTAACGATCAGTCCACTGCGGGATGCATGTTTATTTAGAAAAAGTACGTTTTTGTGTCGAATTTCGTTACTCAAAATATCTTCTGCTTTAATTAATTAGCATATTTGAGGTCACCTTCCCCTTGAACCGTCAAGATTGAGTCCTAGTACGTAAAAATCCGATCACTAAATCAAAAGTCATTCAGAGTGTTTTGCACTATACACGCTTTTCTAATGTGGTTACAGCATCCTCCTACATCACCAGAGATGCTTGGTTCAATCTCCAACGAACTTATCTATCACCCATCTGTTTGGGTATGTCTCCGTCTAGATAATCTTGTTAGCTCTAGAAAGCTATTTACATTATAAAATAAATAACTAAATTAATAAATAAATAAATAAATAAACTGCCTCAGAAGATTGCGTAGATGCACCTACATGATTCTTCTTCATGCCTACGAGGTATTATTCAAAATTATGCTAATATTCAAAAAGTGTGTAGATATCGCTACCTCTTTACAGGAAGAAAAGTTTAAAAATTTAATCAGACCAACTATTCCAAAAATTCGAAATCGTTTGCTTAAAAAAAAGAACGTTATTTTTCCTGATGCAAAGTATTAATTTTTAATCAAAAAATTATCTTTTTTATGCACTTTTTCGGTTTAGTTCACAAATTATGTACAAAATGTTCATTTTTTTCCCCATTAGAAAATACTAATGCAGATTTTTTCTGAAGATAAATATTCGAAGACGACAACATAAAGATACTCTTATTTCTATCGCCAAGTTCTTTTACCTTTGGTGGTAAAAGATCTTGGCTTCTGCGTCATAACCTTTCGTGGCTAAAGGAAATTCAAAATTAATTATTACTTACATAGTATTTTCATTCATTTGCATATTTAAGATATATTTTCTGTTTGTTTGAAAGGTAACTCAATTATAATTATATTATATTATAATTATATTATAATTATATAATAATTATACTATAATTTATAATGAAGTCATTCATGACGTTTGAATGACAAAAAAAAGGAAAAAACTGAGGAGTTTCATAACAAACGCCTCCTTGGTGACCTTTAGGGTGGGAAAACAAGGGTGGTCACAGAAAGTGGAGGGAGGCTACAGGTAGGTTTCCGATGTCGGCCTTCGGTGAAGGTCATCTGATTTTTCGATCCTTATTTTCAATTTAAGGCCGCATAGTTTCGCTATCGTTGGTTGAGTTGCGTCTCAGGTCGTTGACTTCTTTTCCTGTAGTAGGTTTCATGCTTTGCGTTGGTGGAAAACAATCATAACTTAGACGTCAAGTTTGATTATTTTGTAAACCGTAATCCGGGGTTACTTAGGCTACCGGGGTAACTAAAGCTACTTTTCCTGGGTACATTTTGAACGCTGAAATAAGCGACACTGTTATGTGTGAAATTGTAAATTTTCGTACCATAAGCTCCTTGTTTTAGTTATGATTTGGGCCACATATTTTAATAGGTACTATATATGCTTAGGTGTAAGCTTATAGACCTTTACTCAATGATTGATTTATCATAAAGCTTGGATATTACTATTTAAAAATTAGGATTAATTTAAAAATGATTTAAAAATGAATCAAAAACAAAAAAAAAAGTTAAGTGTGTAATGTGAGAAAATGCTCTAATTTTTATTAGAAATTTTTTTAAAAATTTGATTGGTTGCAATATAAAAATATACTTCATAAATCAATATGAAAATATATATCATAACTGTAGTTTGTATTTCAAGGAAGATAAAGTTGGATTTTCTCTAAATATTAAAAAAATTGTAAGCGTCGTTGCTGTATTCAATGTTCAACTTTACGTTACATCATGTTTTTCTGTTTAAAAATTATAAGACTCAGGAACTTTAAATTAAGAAATTGTGTATAAATGTGCAAGGAGTGCGAAGGAATGAAAAAAAAAAAAAATAAATAAATTCTATAATTAATTCGGGAATTATTTTCTGTTAAACTTTAAGTAAAAAATAATCAGAAAATCAATTACAGAGTTGAAATTTGACGTGCATAACCATTTTTATTTATGAAACGCGAATTTTATGTTTTGAAATTCTACATTATTGCTACATTAGCGCTTTTTCGCACTTATTTTTTTGCCTAAAATAATGGTTATTTATCCGAGATTTTAATTTTATACGCATGGGCTTGAGTTAATGTCAAAAGTAACAGAAAAAAAAATGCATTTAACAAAAAACAGAGAGGGAGAGTTGTTAGATATAAAGCGTAATATTTGTATTGAAATTTTTGAAAATATTAAAGGCTCATGAGAGTTAAAAACGGTTTCCAATTTGAATTGTAATTATGTGATCTAAGGTTATCGTTATATATTGTCAAAAAATAAAATTACTTTTAAGTTATTACTTCTTATTATATCACACATTCTGTATTTCTTAGTTTAATTTTATTCTAAATACGGGTTATCGTTATATATTGTCAAAAAATAAAATTACTTTTAAGTTGTTACTTCTAATTGTATCACACATTCTGTATTTCTTGTTTAATTTTTTTCCAAAAACAGTTAACTAATTTTTCAAAGTTTAGGATCCGTTTATTTCGTTACGATTAACACGTTGAGGCAGAATTTGTATTGAGCATATTTTTCATACATTTTTGTATTGATTTTGGTCAAAATAAGTGAAAAATATTATTTTTAGTAATTTATGGTTCTCAAATACAGTATGAGTTTCCGGTGTTTCTTTCTGCGTTAAAGGTAAAATCTTCCTTACAGGGCTCACTTCCAAACAATACATATATATTTTTTAATTTTATACTTATTTGCAGTTATTTTTAGATCTAAGAGAAACAGTTATTCATTATTGAAATTTTTTTAATTTATAAAATCAATTAATAATACATTTTTAATTTTTTTTTTTTNTTTTTTTTTTTTTTAACAAACCATTATTTATTTGATTTTATATTTTAGTACAAGTATTATTTCGATAATCTAAAATATTTTTTTCGTAAATATTAGATTGTTTTTTATAATTAAAAAAATAACTAAACATATTTTTACTTGTGATCTGAGCGTAAGGAAAAATATATTAAAGAGACACCGGTGTTTCATATGCGTTAAAGGGTTAACCTGTAAACAAAATGTGCGTACATAAAATTATATTAATTTTATATTTTATAAACAAAATGATCTTTTTTTAGACTTTTAAGGGAAAAAAACGATGACGAACGCGAGGAGATCACGGGGTTGGAAAGCGGAGTCTCTCCTAGTAAATTTACAAATAAATAAATAAAAATTCAATTGTTTACATAAATTTAATTACAAACATACTAAAAATTCTACTTGAAAAATATTCTATATTTCAAAATATTTCACAAAAATGGTGACTGCTTCTATAGAGACAATAGTCAGAATGGGTTAAATGTACTAGTTTAACATTACTTATAAAATAAAACTTTAAAAACAATATCAAACAATACTTAAATAATTAAATTTGTCATATTATTTTTAAAAAAAAGATAAAAGATTTTCAATAATTTAAAATTGGGAATTTTCTATAAAGTTTGAATTGTTATTCCGTAAAACAAGTTAATGTAATCAGTGTTTTTTTATTATTATTGCTGAATTAAGTTTAACGACATTTAATTTAATTTTATCGTCGGGTTTCAATTCAAAGTGCAAGAAATTTTTACATAAAAGTTAAATAAAAATGAAATATTGAAATAAACATTGAATGAAATATTGAAATAAACATTGAATGAAATATTATTGAAATTATTTCAGAATAAACTGAATTTAATCTTGTTTCAAATTTTTCTCTGGATAAAATTTTGTATCAAGAAAAGTAAGAATTCAAATAGCTAATGACACCAATTTTTTTTTTAAATTCAATCTTTATTACCTTGAAAATCTCTGAGTTATTTGCATCTTAAAAGTTGTTTTTATTTTGTTTTTTCAAAAACTCCAAAATATGTGTTACATACTAATTATATATATTGAGTGATTCTCAATGAGTATTTTTAAAATTTGCTAATTTCATTTTTCTGTATATTTTTAACACGGCGATTTCTTGTTCCGCGCAACACCTTATTTTCTATAATTTATAATGAAGTCATTCA
>NC_092207.1:24952638-24964436 GCF_043381705.1 Parasteatoda tepidariorum | reverse complement strand
TTTTTTTTTCTTAAGCGTTGTAGCTATATAATATATAAAATAGGAATTTAATTGTGTTTGAAGGAACGATCACACTTACCTTGGATCTCTTTGGTTTTTCTATTCTTTCTTTTAACAGTTTTTATTAAATGTAATTAGTTATTTTCAGAAAGTTTCAGTTTGCAGGTAAGCACTTAGATTTTAATATTGAAGTTTCATGATTTGCTTCCATAGCAATTGTTGTTCTAAAGTATTCGTTGACTTCTTAAAAACCCGATTAATGACATGGCAGAACCGCCTTCCAAAAAACTTTGTATTTTGCCAAAGAAAAAGATATTGAGAGATTCTCAAAGAAGAAGAAGGGCCCAAGAAACGTCTGTGGAATGTCAAAGAAGGATGGAACATGGCCGAATTTCGACAAGCAATTCTAGAGCCCAAGAAGTATCAGAGAAACGTCAAAGAAGATTAGAAGAGGATCGTGTCTCAATTAGTAGTGCTAGGGTCCGAGAAACACCTGAAAAACGTCAAAGAAGATTGGAAGAGGATCGTGTCTCTTCTAGCAGTGCTAGGGCCCGAGGATATGAAGACAAAATTGCAGGACAGGAACACTTTAATTGTCCACTAATCTTCAGATTTCCTGCAATGTTTTAAAAAACTTTATTTGTGAAAACCTTTAGCGTGGCGGACAGCTGGCCGCCTTAGGCGGCTAGTATTTAAATAAAGAGCAAAACTTAATGGTCGTTTAATTAAGTAAAAGCTTTTAATTTTAACTCGATTAACAAAACTTAAGCTGAGCACTTTCAGAATTTTCATTCTGAAATTACGGTAAAATAGCTTGCAGCAGTCTGTCCATCCAATCAACCGAAAAGTTTATGGTTTGGATTATTTTATACCTTTACGGGTTTTAAACCATTTACAACTGGTACAGTTAAAAAACCGTGAATATAAAACTGTACGGTTTTGTAATCATTTACAGTTAATAATAATTAATTTAATAGTTTCCGAACCATAAAAATAATTCTTAAGCGGGCATTTGAAATGTGTGAGTGCTGGGTCATTTATGCGTGAATGATATAGTTTTGTATTCTAAGGTCACCGATTGTAGAGTGTTATGGTATCAACCCTGAGATACTAATTATATATATTGATAACTATTTTACAGGTTGAGACGGAAGAAATATATGGGATTCGAACCACTGCTCAGCCGGTCACGAGATTGACAGATTAACTCTTACAGTTATCGTAAGCATTTCATAAGGTGGGTCTAGTTGGCGCCGATAGAATTCGGTTGGTTAAACCGTATTAGGTAAAAACAAGCAATATACGCTTTTTTTTCGCACTTAACAGTTTGAATATCATCTTTTTTTCTTAAATGTATATTTGACTGTTTCAGTTGATTATGGTAAAACAACAATTACATTAATTGCTATATAGCAATATTTACCGAGAAATTTCCAGCAGTCTAATATTTGATTACTTAAGCGTCACAGTTTCAAAATGAGTAAATTAAATTAAGTAATACTATAAATGACAATTTAATTAATGTATATTATTGCTGTTTTGTTAATGAATGTCTTACACTATCTTCATCATTTTTAAGCCTTATTTTTAAGCATTAGAAGCATAAGTCTACCTCATTTTTAAGCATTAGAAAATATTTCGTCCTATTTAATTATTAATTCTAATTCAATAAAAAATACTTTTCAAAAAATGTGTAATAGCATTAGAATAGTGGAGAGTTTATAATCGTTTTCAAATGTATTCTGAATGAAGCAGTTTCTTAATTTCTAATGTTGATAAATATTTAGTGAACAAAATTACAGAACACGATAACTTAACTATCTTAATAGGTCGATATATTATGATTAATTCAACACAATAAAATGAAATAAAAAACTATTCATAAAATTTCGCGATATCACAGAAAAATAGTTACCGCAAGACGAAATTTACCTTTAACTATATTCAATATTTTGAATAAAATGATTTCATTTCTGACATGAGAATATGATCAGGAAGTCACAATTAGTAGAAGCAATATTTGAGGCCGCTGTGTTATGGAAAAATTAAAAAAAAAGAAATAATTTTTGAAATGCAACTATTTTGCTGGTAATAAAAATTTAAATGACAAAGGATTGATTGAATCGAGTAAAAATCGCAACCAAATATATAATCGAGTTGAAACACTTCATTTTATTAAATTACATATAAAAACGGGCTGGGATAGCCTGGTCGGTAGGGCGCTGGGCCCATGTCCGAGAGTTCGTGGGCTCGAACCCAGCCCAGCCGAAGACTCCCCGTGTAGTAAAGTGACTGATGCGCGCTAAATCTGTCGAGTCGCAAAAGTCCTCCATGTTCCCATAACAAATCAATACCCCGGGGGTACTGGATTGGAGATCGATCGTTCTCTGATTCAGGTGAAAATTACGATCTGTGGATGAATGAATGGGTCCGCCCTATAAACGGGTGCGACGTATGGTGTGGCAGAAGTCGAATTCTTGGCGATAGGTGGCACCACTGAAAAACAAGAAACGCACACTCTGCCTTAAATTTGCCAGGTTTCACCAAGCAGGCTTTCCCGTGTGGCAAGGGTCATTAGAAACAACAACAACATGTAAAAGATAAGCACTCCTTGATATAGGGGAAGATTCATGGTCAATATCGGTCTCAGGGCGACTAAATATCACGAGTGACGATTGTCTAGACTCGTTGATTTTAATCTTATTTTTTTTTAAATAAGCATGGAATTATTATGAATGTTTTGAATATACTAAAAATTACTTTAGCTCACGCTTGTTTCTTAAATTTTTTTCTTAATTTTAGAAATGAACCTTATAAAATATATTTCGAAAGAGGCTTGGAAAGAAATATCTTATATTATTATTACTCAGTTTTCGTTATCGCCTAAAATTTTCAATCCCACTCATGTTTTAATCACATTTTTTGAAAGTAGGCACTATTAAATATGCTACAATTCTGTCCACTAGCCAATTAAAAAAAAATTCTACTGTTTACCTTATGGTTTTGGTTAAGTTCTTTACTTAAATTATTCCATAGTAGAAATTGCTAGAAAACAAATTCGTATTTACACATCAACTTTACTAACGAATTATCCATTTTAAAATTGAAAAGGTAACCTATGATTATCCATTCCTAAAAAAAGTAAAAGTAGTAAAATTCCTATAATTACATGGCGAAAAAAATTCTGGTTAAATTACTATACTGTATGGTAATGACATTTATGATGAAAAAAAAAACAACAACATAACTTTGGTTAATAAAACAAAATATAAAATATTCGAACCATTCATTTGGTAATTTTTCTGATCATATGGCAACGGTTTTCCGGAAATTCTAGTTTTCAAAATTATAGTTCTTATTACCACACATTTAGTAAAATAAATACAAAACTGAAATGAAAATTTAAGCAAATAAAGGATGCCATGCTCTAAGATATCATGATAAAACTACCAAACGTTTTCACATTTAACCAAGTTTTATCACATATTATAAAGCCAGATTTTATTGTTAAGTTCACCAAAATCATAATCCAAGCGTTCAATAAAAATTACCGAGACTTTTAGTATTACCATACAGCCAGAAACACGGTAAATTTTAACATATTCTGGCAATTTTAACCATACAGTTTCTCTCTTTGTCGATAAAACCTCATTTTGCAAAAATCACAAACCAGACACTAAACGAAGAGAGATTTTAAGATTTTACTGGCTCACCATATCCTGTAATCCTTAATGAATACCAATTCTTTAAACATTTGAAATCATTATTAAGGAATAAATGCATTTTTGAATAACATGACTTTTAAACAACCTTTTCTGAATTTATCGCTCTATATAAAAATTTATTTTGAATTGATAGAGAAACAAATTGGCTTATAATTAATATATAAATCAGTAAGACCATTCGTATATATAAAAAAGTTTGTTTATAGATTAAACAATCACAAGCAAGAAGTTTATATTTTAGAAGACTCCAAAACAAGATGANTTACTGACTCACCATATCCTGTAATCCTTAATGAATACCAATTCTTTAAACATTTGAAATCATTATTAAGGAATAAATGCATTTTTGAATAACATGACTTTTAAACAACCTTTTCTGAATTTATCGCTCTATATAAAAATTTATTTTGAATTGATAGAGAAACAAATTGGCTTATAATTAATATATAAATCAGTAAGACCATTCGTATATGTAAAAAAGTTTGTTTATAGATTAAACAATCATAAGCAAGAAGTTTATATTTTAGAAGACGTCAAAACAAGATGAATTTTTTAATTTTTATTTTATATAAATATATATTGATTTAAATCAGCTAAAAAAGGAAAAAAAAACTGCTGCATCAAAACGCCTTAGTAAAGTTTTTTCTTTTTTTTTCATTTTTTTCCCTTGGAAAATGTAATACTTATTACTAAATTAAAAAGAAAAAAAAAGCAGCAATCGTCCAGCAACGAGTAATAAACATGATCGATTTAAAAAAAAAAACTCAAATAAAGTAAAAATCGAAAAATTAAAATAAAAACGAAAGTCAATGTTTGAACTCTACATGCGAAACTTTAGACCCATTTTAAATAGCTTTAAACCATCCTCTTCTTCTCTACCAGTTAATGCATTCCTTTTCCTTGAAACAGTAGCCGAGGGTAAAAAACTCATTTCGTAAAAAGAGAAATCAATATTTAGAAGGAAATTAAAAGAAAATAGCCCATTTTATGTATCCAATTAGATAACAATACTGTGCAAATCAATCCCTCAAAAATCAATGCCAACTGAACGTCTGGACACAACGATAAGAATCAACAAGGCGATGAAAATCTTCCAGGGAATTTGATCCATCCCAAGTTCCAATTTAAATCTGTTCGATATAGGGGATTAAATAGTTTATTGAGGCCGGGTGGGAGGAAAAAAAAAATTCGGTAAATCGAGAGTGAAACACCAAAACCGAAATCTAGAGTGGGAAAAGTCGAGAGCTCTTTTTCATTCGTAGCCTTGAAGCCGGTTTCTTAAAAATCTCATCAACATCATCCGTTATACTCAGTCTCATTCGTGAGTTACTCTCTGACCGGCAAGTAACGTTTTTAAGTTTGATGTCTTTGACAAGTGGCTTGAAAAAAGATTGGTCGCAGTTAACTATGCTTTGATTTATAAATTTTGAAATTTTTTTTTTGTCGCGAAAGTTGAAGTCTTGCATCAAGGGAAGTAGTTTTATTGGATTCATAAAATGCATCGACGTTGGAGGTGCAACTTAAGACATGTGACCTTGACTTTGACTTGTGCCCTGACGTTTATCGGTCATTGCAGTAGTCAAGATCTAGGAAGTCTATTTGCAGGTAAAATAAAAATCTTCTAATTTATGGAATTATTGAATTTTTTCCATCTCATATGCTTGCCAAATTGTTTGATTGCATTAAAAGATTACATTTAGACTTCGATACTTATGCGAAATATTTTCATCATTCATTCTTTTTATTCATTTTTCTTCATTCATTTTAGTTATTTCATATTTATTTAGGTAAAATAAAAGTAAAATATAAGTCTTCTAATTTATAGATTTATTGAATTTTTTCATCTTATGTGCTCGCCAAATTGTTTGATTTCATCAAAAGGTTACATTTAGACTTCGATACTTATGCGAAATATTTTCTTCATTCATTCTTTTTCTTCATTTTTCTTCATTCATTTTAGTTATTTCATATTTATTTACTTATTTATATGTTTTACATTAGAAGGAAAATAGTTGATCTAATATTTGAATAATAATTTAAGAATTGAGCAAAGAAAAAATACAAAAGAAATATATCGAATATTTTTATTTTACTTCTGCGTGATTAAACCTAAATTTATTACAGCTAGTAAGCTGTAATACATAGTTTGATTTCATTAAAAGGTTAAATTTAGACTTCGATACTTATGCGAAATATTTTCTTCATTCATTCTTCTCATTCATTCTTTTTATTCATTCATTTTAGTTATTTCATATTTACTTACTGATTTATATATTTTACATTAGACAGAAAATAGTTGATCTAACATTTGAATAATAATAATTTTCATAGTTGAGTAAAGAAAAAATGTAAAAGAAATATATCGAATATTTTTATTTTACTTCTGCTTGATTAAACCTAAATTTATCACAGCTAGTAAGCTGTAATAGTTTGATTTCATTAAAAGGTTACATTTAGACTTCGATACTTATGCGAAGTAATTTCTTCATACATTCTTTTTCTTCATTTTTCTTCATTCGTTTTAGTTATTTCATATTTATTTACTTATTTATATATTTTACATTAGACAGAAAATAGTTGAGCTAATATTTGAATAATAATAATTTAAGAGTTGAGGGAAGAAAAAATGTAAAAGAAATATATCGAATATTTTTATTTCACTTCTGCGTGATTAAACCTAAATTTATTACAGCTAGTAAGCTGTAATAAATTTAAGTTACAGTTAGTAGCTTTATTACAGCTAGTAAATTACTTGTAAGTAATTTCACTAGTGATTCGTTCATGAAGTCATTGAATTCCTCGCTGATGCCTACCAAAAATAACTTGTCATAGATTTTGATCTTTACTGGGTTTTCCCTTTTTATGTAATTAGTCTTACATTGAATCGCTGTTAGTCATGATCTATATGATACCGAAATTTGGTAATCATACGTCTTTGACGAAAAGTAACATTCTTAAAAAATTTAAATTTAATTAAAATTTTATTTTTTTATGATTGGAACAAAGCGCTTCATTAAATTAAAACAGAAAATGTTTAATCAGAAGTATTTTTTTTTATTATTGTGATTCTTAGAAAATATCTGAACATATAAACTGAAATTAATAGTTTGTTCATTTTATTTGCTAATTATGTAATTCTAGAACCTCATTTCGGACTCTAAAATGAATATTCGACAAATTTTAGTTATGCTGATCTTGAGAAATCGGGGTTTATTTAGTTTTCAAATAAAATACTAAGTCTTATATGATTAATGCTTGACGGATTTTGTATACCAGAAAATGAAACTTAGGAAAAGTTTTTTTCACGATTTATTTAAAATATTTGTTTTGTTTTTTTATAAAATGTATAAACAAATATTTTTTTTAAAAATATTTGCTTTAGTAAAAGTTTGTGCTCAAACTTAATACTGATATTCTGATTTATTTCTCATTGTTTATGAAGATTGATCAGGAATAAAACTATTTAGAAAGTACTTATGAAAATATTTTTAAGTTTTTGAATGTATTTTAATAATACGCAAATTTTTTTATACCTATATTTATTTTTAAAAAAAAGCTGGGTTAACGTTAGTTTTGTTAAAAAAAATTTTTTTTTTCTTCAAAATTACTTTCTCCCCATTTAAATTACGTAACGTTTCAAAATTTGAGTAAATATGCATCATACACTAAACCGAAAAAAAAAAAAAAAATGGTCAAAACTAGAGTATGGTAAAATTTCCCGTGTTTAATGCTCTATAGGAACTCCGAAAAGATAAATACTTTCTTCCGAAATGCTTTGGTATTAACTTCTGGCAAAATTAAAAATAAAATATGGTTCTATAATGTGCGATAAAATTTGGAAAATGAAGTAAAGTTTGATAACTTTATTATGAAACCTTAGCATGGCATAAAAACCACTTATTCGATTAAATTTACTTTTCAGTTCTGTATTTTATATTAAATTTGTGATAATGAAAACGATAATTTCGAAAACCAGAATTCCTAGTAAACCGTTAAACCGATTAATCGAAAAATCACCAAATGACTTCCTTAAATGCAGTATATTTTAATACCGAAATTATGTTGTTGTTGTTTTTTATTTCAAAAAAAAAAACCAGAAATGTCATTACCATGCAGTACAGTAATTTTGTTAGAATTTTTTTCTCCTTGAATAATCAGGATTATCGCAGCACGATTCACAATCATAACTATAACTATGCATAAACCAAATAAACTTGTGGATTAAGCCCGTTTCCGAAATATTAATTAATGACGTCATTCCCACTTGCCAGTTACCTGAAATTTAGCAGTGCTTACCGAACATAAAGAATTATAAAGATAAATAATTGTCAAAGAACATGCAATAAATTCNCCAAAATACAAATTTTAATTGTAAACTAATATAATCATTAATTAACCATTATGTGCAGCATAACAGTGAATTTTAATTTACTAAAAATAAAGAAAATCATGAATAATTTTTTATCCGAACCAGTTTTTTTTCTTTGAAAATGACTACAATGATACTGAATTATCTTAACATGAATCATAATTTATGTCTAGCAAACGATAACAACTAGGAAGTCTATTTCGACCGGATACTACCAAAATACAAATTTTAATTGTAAACTAATATAATCATTAATTAACCATTATGTGCAGCATAACAGTGAATTTTAATTTACTAAAAATAAAGAAAATCATGAATAATTTTTTATCCGAACCATTTTTTTTCTTTGAAAATGACTACAATGATACTGAATTATCTTAACATGAATCATAATTTATGTGTAGCAAACGATAACAACTAGGAAGTCTATTTCGACCGGATACTACCAAAATACAAATTTTAATTGTAAACTAATATAATCATTAATCAACCATTATTATGTGCAGCATAACACAAAACATCGATACGATACCAATCAGTCTAAAAAGGAAAAAAAAAGTATTCTAACAATAGACAGCTTCTTCCGCCTATAAGGTCACCATATAGTTCAGAGAAGCACTTTACTCGGAATAGTAAACTCTGACAGACAGACAGACGGTATAATGTTCCGTTATGTAGAAGATTTCATCGATTGAGTGACAATGACCCCTTACTCTTTTGTTTTCATTTGTGAAATCTCTCTTCCCCCCCTCACCGGAAGAGAAAACTTGTTTCTTTAAGTGCTTCCTTAAGAAGATTTAATAAAAATAGAAACAAACTTCATATAACTGGATGATGAAGGAGAATAGTAACGTGAGTAATCTGAATGATTTGTTCCGCCTAAGGGTTTAAAATCATTTGCATGATTGATTGATAATAACCGGAAGATGAAAGAATATCAAAGATATTTAAGTAGGTGCACTAAAATAGAACATTAATGTTCTTACAATGTGTTTAATTGTAAGGAAATTTAATTCAAGAACTGTTAGAGAAATGCAGCGTTGAAAAAAAAACAAAAAAACATTTTGAAGTCAGTCTTTTAATTGGGTACTTAAAACTTGAGATGAAGTGAAGTGATTATGCCTAACCACGTGATTTAAATCATATTTGATTGAAAACCTGTAAGCGACGTCACAGGCTTTTGTCGCTACTGATTGGCTTCTGAATCGACAAATGTTACGATTTACGAACGATGACGTCATTAGCAGGCATCCAATCGTGTGCAAAATTCTTTAATTTGCTTAAAAAGTTCTATAGATAAAATGAAATGCGTACAGATTAAAACTAACTGTAAAGGAGCCAAATTTTTGACCACTGATTAAACTATTCTAGATTACGAAATAACACAATATTTTGAAAGTAAACATCACGAAATCTAAGTATGTTGAGGAAGTTCGTTTTTTTAACTTTCTGTTTTTTAACTTAAAATATCGTCTGCACTAAATTAGCATATTTAATATTATCTCACACAGCATTAAGGTTTCTGGTTAATTCGTGATAATCTGTTTTTAAATCATATGTTGTTAAATCATATGTTATTAGTGTTTATTTATTAATTATTATTATTATTTATCTCAATATACAAAAAAGTGTTGTAAACATATCAATCGGTGGATGCTTTTAATCGATATATTGCTCCCAGTTCTATCACAACGTATACCCGGTGTCAGTCGATTAGAGATATCTCGAAGTTGAGATAATTTTCTTTTATAATAAATTGCAGACTGTCAGAAACTTTTTTGGACAAGTAACTTCCATTCGTTAACATGTTAGGCATAATTTAAAACTGTGTTCAGAAATTTTCTTAGAAAAACTGAACCATAATCTTAAACCATATTCTTAATAAGGGATGCTGATTTGTTCTCTTTCAAAGATTTAACGTACAAAGACAAGTTGAAGCCTGACAATTTACAGAAAAAAAATGATAATATTTTTCTGACAGCTTACACAAAGCGTTTGATAGATTATGTAATTTGTGAGTCAGATTTAAACCTCAACAAGTTCAACAGACCGCCAGAGCAAGGAAAATAAAATCTGTCAACGAATCTTGAAAAATAAATTGAATTTTAGAGGTCACTTTAATAACTGAATAGTCGTGAAATTAAATTCAAATCTTTCTGTATGAAAAACGCACGAAAAACTGCATAAGTTTTTTTTTCCAACATAGTTTGCTTTTATGAAGTATTGAAAAAAAATATTCTGCTTTTTTTTTCCCTTCGTGAATGTTTTATTTTTGTTTAATTTATTTGTTATTATTAAAATTTCTTCGTTTATCAATGCATATCGAAAAATTGTAAGAGAAAAGTCTTGGATAAGAATATATGCTGTGAATGTTAAAATGTATTATAACGGCTTTCAAGGGAAGTTGAAAATTCATATTCAAAAATAAAAAAGTTGAATGTTCAAGCTTGTTCAATTATATGGAATAAGATAAATCGAATAAAGTACTAAGCTTATTTAAGCTGAGTATTTTGCGTGGAAAAATCTTCTTTAATACAATAATAAATACCCTTTGAGGAGAATTGCCAGGATGTAGAAACCAGGAGGATACTTAAAAAGATACAATGAATGATTAAGAAGAAACATTTCATGCAAATGAATACCAGAACTCTCTCCGTTTCTACATAAATTAAGTGTTAGAAACAAAACAAAAAAACAAATAAATAATAATAATACTTTGCATGGAAAAATAGAACATTTGTTAAAAATAGTATTTATTTTTTTTGATGATAATTTTCCTTTAAATGTTATTCGTGGGCTGTCTATTATTATTGTATTATGCAATTGTATCTATTTAGAAGATTTTACGAATTAAATTCTTTTAATTCCATAAATATATATATATTTTGTGTGGTTATGATGTTCTTTTTAGTACGATGATAATATATTGAAGTAAGTTTATTTTATATTTTTATTTTATAACCGTCGTTGAACAGCCGACCCAATTTTGGGTTTACGACTACTAATGTTTATCTCTGCAACCTCGTAATTTTGAACCTAATCCAGAAGACAAGGGAGCTCCTGGATCCGGTATTGGGAGAAATTTGGCCTCGTGAAGGATTTTTGATGGAACTAACCCGCATTTCCGTTACATGGAGAGGAAAACCACGAATACCTCCTACAGTTAGCCAGACAGCAAGAGCACTTTAACCCATGATCGGTCTACCAGTGAGGTTATTTTACTTTATTACTGAAGTTGGTACGAGCCGGGTGCGGAATTTGAATTGACCAGCCATCTGTGGGATTCGAACCCAGTTCACCTCATTAGAAGGCGAACGCTCTAGCCCCTAAGCCACTACTGCTCAAAGTATGTTTATTTTACATTTGAGTAAACTAATGACGATGCATTTTTAGGATTGAAAAAAAAAATTATATTCTCATTGAGACATTTGAAATTTAAAATGCACCTAAGAGCTTAGTTATATGACGATGATGCGTTAAAGTATAAATATATATGGGTCATTCTCACGAAAACTGTCATTTTTCAGTTCATAAAATCCCAAAAAAAGTAAAGTGAATAAAAAGCTCTGAAACTTTCTATATTAATAGAAATATGTAATGGCATTATAAAGAAAGTATATATCCTATAAATTATACTTAATATTTAAATTAATCAATTTTTTAAATAATTAATTTATAATTAATTAATTTATAATAATTAATAA
>NC_092207.1:24873454-24952330 GCF_043381705.1 Parasteatoda tepidariorum | reverse complement strand
AATATTGTCATGTTTTTAGTGCATGAATCTGAATTGAACAACCTGATAATGCTCACTCTGGTTATTGTTATCTGGTTGCTCACTACGTGCTCTTGCGCGCCGAATCCAATCAATTAAAAATGAAAACTGTTGCCAGCGCGAGAAAAGAAATATCATCGGTTTTATTGATACATACATACATACATACGTACGTATTAGCGTTTTATATAATATAGATAGGTAAGTTGGCAATGAAATGGTGGCAATGAAAATATTGCGTACTCAATTATATATTTCAGTTTCACAGTAAGATCTTAATTATACATAATTCATATTCATAAGATATTTTCATTAAAATATCATATTATTAAATCTCTCTATCATAAAATCTTATGAGTTGCGTAAGTATTTGGAATTGTTTTCCGTTATTGCATCTTTATTAAGTTGTAATTAATATTTTGTTTAAATTGCAATTTTAAACTGGGCAATCTTGACCATAAGAAATCAAACCTTATAAATGCGACATTCCTTTTTGGATGCGTAAAGCTGGTTTCAATAATTTAATTAAAAAAAATTACTTGCAGTCAAAAATAAAGACAATTTAAGAGTCATTTTTCGCACTTGAGCAATTTTTAAGTAGATTTAATTAAATGAATAATAAAATTGCTGTTATTATTTTTTAAAAAAAAATGCTACGTTTAAATAAATTTCTGAAAGCATAAATGAAAGTTAAAAAATTTTAATAATGCAAAATTTATTTTGAAAAAAACTCTCTACTTTTGTAAACTGAGGAAAAGAGTATGGGGAAAACTAAAAGAATATGGCTAAACTTACCGTTTTTCTGGCTATATGGGAACACCAAAATGATGCCTATACTACCTTTTGATGCCTATATCTACCATGGTTTAAGTCATCTACCATATTAAGACTCGGAAACTCATTACCGTATTTTCGGAACTTGGATTATTCTAAAAACCAAACGATTGATTAAATGCTGCCAAGAGATCGAAAAAAAAGTTGAGAGCAAACGATTCATTATTATTATTTTTTTAAAGAAATATTATTTCCGAACTCTTTGGATTTTTTCAATGGAAATTATATTTTTATTTCTTTTTTTATTATGATTAACGATTTTGAATATTGCACGCATAATCTTAGCTTGTTATTAATGTGGTTATAAAATAATTATCTTATTTATTATTTTTTCCTTATAAATCTATACATTTCTAGTAATTTTTTGTATATTCAGGTTAATTAAATTTATTTTTAGTTAATTAAGTAAATTTTTGTTTATTTTAAGTAAATTAATTCCCATTCCTCGAAACGGATGTCATTTAATTTTTCAGAATTCCTATAGATCTAGTAAAAAATACATTTAATATAATTCCTATTTTTCCTACTTGTTTCTTAAAAGACTGAAAGTCACACTTGAGCAATATTGCAGAAGAGTTTACTTATTTATTTTTTTTTGTTTAAACAGGACACGTTTCTCGCATGTCACTTATGTTAAAGAAGAAAAAAAATCAAGAAAAAATAAACTTTTGTTCTGTTTTGATTTCATTTTTTGATAGATGCGGTTCTACTTTCTTTGCTCCGTATACCACACGTTTGTGAACATCCAAAGAAATATCCACTGTATTGTAAAACACATCTATTATACAAACTTATTCTGATTCTTTCAAACTTTTTCTTTCATTTGTAAATCTTTAAGAAATTATAATAGATTTAAGGTTCTCTATCTCTATAGAACTCAAAGTTAAATTATTCAAAGTTAATCGACTTTTCAAAAAATTCTACTTGATTTCAAAAATGTGATCAAACTTTTTTTTTTAAATTAAAAATTTGTTTCACGAAATTTGTAATTCTTTTTGTGATCTTATATTTCTTTTTATCGACTATTGTGTTTTTATTTTTATCTGAATTCATAATTTATTTGCTTTTTGAATTATTATAACTTTTCATTATTTAAATAACATCAAAAATTCGAAACTTATTGCAAATTCAGAGTTTTAAAAAGACATAATAGCTATAATAGTTCGAAATGAATAAAAAAAAATAATACGATATAAAAACAAAAGCCTTTCAATATGGCTGATATTTTATAGCGTTGCATTCGAAATTTAAAATGTATTTATAAACTTCCATCTTCAATCTTTACTTTCTTTAAGAAATGTGTAGAATTTTTATCTGTTACTAAAGTTATGAAATACCAATTTTTGAGAGGCATCTCACCTAAAAATCAAGATAAATTTTCTTAAAAATACAGTTTTTTTAGTAGAGAATTACTGCTTTTTTGAAAGCTAAAACATTCAAGAAAAATTTTCTAGGAGAGTACTTTAATCAAAATTTTTGTCACGTTTTAATAGATGAATAGTTTAAAAAATCCTCCCATAACTTTTACGATTAAAAAAGGAACAGTTTTCATAAAACTTGCAAAAAAAAAATCTTTCATTCTTTTCTTTAAAAAATAAATAAAAAAAACCTGCATCGATTTATTTTATTTAAGTTATACCTTATTTGTTTTACTTCGATTTTTAAAACTAAAAATAAAATCATAAAAAATTATTCAGCTTCTTATGCTTGGATAAAAATGTGTGTAGTTTCTTATAGATGTAACGCCTTTTTTATTTTTCTCTATTTTTAATGAAATTTTAAAATTTATAATAAGTAACGTACCTGCAACATGAACCTACAACGCAAGAAAAAAATATGTACAATTATGTCTAACTTTACAACTTTTTTAAAAATATTTATGCGTCAAGTCTAATTTTCGCACTTATGTTATTATCTAAGCTATGTTATCTAAGCTATATGTTATCTGGACTCCTCTTTTAAAGCTTAGTTTAAATTTGCAATATGATAGTGAACTTTCAAACATTATATTTCCAAACAAAGTTTTGGTAAAAGCTTTTACTATCCATGGTTCATACTCATTTAAAAATAATAAAACTGACTAACTTATTGTTTTTATTTCAAAATAAAAATACTCAAAATCCGAATTTCACAATTAAATGTATTTATTTGAAATAGTCAATTATTATGGCGATTACTTACATTACATATTAAAATTAATTTCGTAGTTTTGAAATTATTTTTGATAAATTTTTTTTAAGAAAAGTTAAAACCACGTTAAGTGCATAAAACTTTACAAGGGTAATTTATGGATATTGGATAATAATGAAATCAAAATTTGAATCAGCACTTGTTTTAAAAAGTAAACAAATTTTGAAAAAATTCTAAAAAATAAAAGTGCAAAATAACTTTTCATTTTGAACGGAAACTATAAATAGGAAAGTTGCCGATGTTTTCAACTTTTTTAAACGCAAATTAATTGAACAATCCAAATCCATGTTTGAACGATAATAGATATAAATAATTAGTTTAAATTTAAAATTTAAACTCTTTTTTTTTACAAAAGTATTTACTGTTACCAATTTTACAAAGTTTCCTTTTTACTTCCTTTTTTTCCGTCTCGTTCATGTTTTTGAACAATTAACGGTTTACAATTTCTCGCGTCATCAGTCAAAACTCGACCAAAACCATCAGGTTAAAATATGAAGACTGTTATGTTAACAAAATTCCGGTCTGGTTTCAAGGGAAACAAAAACTGAAATTATAATTTTCCCACCGAAATAGAACACAAAAAAAGTCATTATATACAAAAAAAAAAAAAAAAAATTTTATGTCTCTTATTAAAGAGAAGACGTTGTATTTTCTCAACATTATATATTTTAGCTTTACTAATTTCTTTACTCTCACACATGCAGAAATTATTTACGCACTAGCAATTTCTGTGGCGCCTTTTTGTTTCGAAATTATATGGGAGAAATTATTCTTTTACGCCCAAAAAAAAAAGACTGTTACATTTTTTTCAAATTTTGTAATTCTGAAGAAACAATTATAATAAATGACTATGAAATACAAAATATGTAAATTCTATAAACAATTATAATATATAAGTGTTTTTGAATTAATAATGGAAACAAACTATGCTTAAACAAAGCGCTCTTTCCTAATTCAGAGCTTTTATCATTTAATTTTATTTTTTATGTTAGTATGCGAAAGCTGGGTAAAAAATTTAGATTAATTATATTTTTATGTTAAGGAAATATTGATTAAAAATGCCTTTTTCTATTAAACCTTGCAACGCCATATTGTTATTTTAACTACTTAGTAATTTTAGCTAGTTTAAAATCTTTAGGGAATCTCATGATAGAACTCGAAGTGAATAAATAGTTAATGCTAATAGACCTGGTTATAAATTAATAAGATAAGTAAAACTAATTCTTAATGAAAACACTGTACACTGTAAGAAATTTCTCGGTAAAAATGGTTAAATAGCAATTTATTTAATTGTTATTATATCCAATCAAAACAACTAAATAACCATAAAGAAATATTATATTTGAACTGTTAAGTAAACGTTTATTGATTGTTTTTACCTGATGCAGTTTAACAACCAGTATTCTATCCGCACCAACTAGGCCCACCTCACGAAGCTATTTTGTTCTGTGCAGTTGGGTACATGGGTACTGTACTTGAGAGGGCTAATACGTCAATCTCATTGCCCGGCTGAACAGGGGTTCAAACATTTTTATAAAAAAACTAATTTTTTTTGTCTTAGTTTTTTTTGACTTACTAATTTTTTGCTATAATTTAAAGAATATTCAATTTATAAAAACAAAATTTTTGAAGTAATTTAAAATTAATACCAAAATTATTGTTTTAAAATTTGAGAAAAATTTGCTGTAAACTGCGCATGATATGAATATTTAAAGTAGTTATTTCATACTGTGCATTTACGAGGAAAATTCATTTTTTTTAATAATTTTGTTGTGAATCGAAAGCTTAAAATAATAAAGGATTTTCCACGAATTTTATTGTGCATCACGAGACAAAATTTAATAACAAATGATAACACCTTTCAATAATCGTCTGGACACCAAAATGTGATGAAAGAAAGAAAGCATTCGAAAGAAAACATACTTTTGTGGGGGATGATCCTCCACAATGCCTGTGTCATTATTTTTATAAATCTTTTCCTAAGTCGTGCACTCCATTTGTTAATCTTTAAAATGATAATCATGTTAAAGAAATTGTATTATTTTAATGTGTGGAAAAATAGATTGTTAAAAATTTAGTTATAAAATCAACTTTCAGCTTCTTGCTTTCATTTGCTACAGTTACACACTATATAAATTGTTATTGCTTAAGAGACCTTTTATTATTTTTTTCAGGTTTATTGGGTGCTGCAGAAGTACCAATGAATGACACATTTAACTTGGAAAATCAAGTTCCATGTCCTGGAGAATGTGTACACGCCTTAACATCCATTTTGTGCACTAGGGTTATTGAACAATTTAACTGTGGCGCAACTTATTTAAGATGTTGCGTTAGTAGTGATTTTAATTTCGGAACTGTAGTTGAAACTTCAGCACCACTTCCAGAAGAGACGTCGACGGAAAGTTCCACCGAATACGAAGTTTTCCTAATTTCAACGACTCCTAACAGGGGTAGTACCATAAATCCTATTCACGAGACTGTCCCTTCACCATCGTCCATTACTACTTACAAACCAAATAACACTTACCATCATCCCCCTACACCAAAACCATCAAACTTTCACACACAGCCAAATGCTACTATCAAGCTTAAACCATGTTCTGGTATTTGTGTTGAAAATATATTTGTGCGATATTGCAGCAACACTATTCCAGAGTGGTGCGAAACAGGATCAACCTGTTGTGCATCCCACCATCAAGATGAGAATGAATTTCCACACGATACATCAACTGCTGCTACTCCCACTCCTAAACCAGTTGGATATGATAGTGAACCAGTTAAGCAAGAGAAACCGGAGGTATCTACTATTCCTGAAAAGATAACAGCTCCACTATGCCCTGGATCATGCGTCTCCCCACTGTTCAGTCTCTTATGTGATTCAGTTGTTGAAGGATATCATTGTCCAAATGAAGGTCGATGTTGCATTAGCAATGAAGAATCTGAACCTGAAACAACGACAACAACTACTCCAAGTTATCCCAATTTACAATCCCCCTGTCCTGGAGCTTGCATACCCGTATTTTTGAGAGGGATGTGTAATCGCCCGTCAGAAGTTATAATTCAATCCGATTGTGACAGAGATTTTGTTTGCTGTTATCAACCAGATGTAAAGGATAACTTGCATATCGATGCTCCTCAAATTCCCCTTTTACGTCCAGGCTCTCCCCCTCAAGGCTATTTGAATAGTCCATATGGACCTCAGAGCAACAGGCCTCCAATGCGTCAGCCAAATCTTCCCAATCCTCATTATCAAAGACCCCAAGTACCTTATCCCTCAAACCCTGTCCCTCCTCCAGTGTTAGTTCCCCATGTGCATAACCAGCATAGTGCATCGGAAACCCACGTGCAAAATAACCATCCTGGATTTCAACATGCTCATAATCAACCAAGTGGAACTGATTCATTTAGTCACGATAGTTATTATGGATATCAAAATGTACCCAATGAACCAAGTGGACCTAATTCACAAATTCCTAATAATAATCCCGGTTTTCCCCCAATGCAGAATAAACCAACTGGTTCTGATTCTTATAATCCTTCATTATATCCTCCAATGCGAAATAAACCAATAGCACCGGATCAAAATATTTATAATGATAGTCCCAACTATCCCTTTGCACCACAAATCCCTTCTCACGTACAAAACTTACCCGATGGTTATGATATTCACGAAGAAGTTGATGGTCCTAAATATATACCACAGATACAACCTAACCAAGAAGTTGCATATGGAGTTAATCCTTCTTTACCTAACAATTTTCCAAATTATCCGAATGGTCAACAGAACTTCCCTAGTCGACCTCAATATCATAATAGCTCACTGGATCATCATCCAATCGAACATGGTGGACCTGATGTCGATCAAATGGGTCATCATTTTTATGACAGAAAGAAGCAAAATATTACGCGGTTAGAATTTCCACAGACATTTGTTAACTCGCAAGAACAGCCTCAGTCAGGAGTAAATTATGGCACACCTACTCGCATAAATCCTCCTATTATTCAAAATCCAAAACCAGTGATGCAACCCGAAGAGTTTACAATGCATAAAAAGCAGAATGGTGATCCTAATCGTTTTGTTGACGCACCAATACGTTTCGATTCCGATCGTGTTCGACCGATAATAATTGATCTCAACAATAATCCTCCGAACCTAGAAAAATTCCATCCCATTATTACGCCAAATCAACCTCCTTCGACATCATCAGAAAACAATAATGATGATTCGAAATCAGTTATTCACATTCCCTTAAACGTTCAGTTAATGGAGAAAATTCCTGAGCACTCAGTGCCCCATTCTTCCGAAGCAGCAGGAACCTCTTTCGTACCAGTTCAAGACAATTTCAGACCATATCCAATGCAGCAAACCTCATCAATTTTGAACCAAGCTAAGCCATCATCGCCAAATCAAAAGCCAACGAAGCCACCAATTGCTCCTAACGTAGCAATCCACAACTCAATACCAGCCAGTAATATTTCACCCAATAACAGCGAACCATCTCACGTTGACAATACGAAAAAGGATTCCAGACCTGAATGTCCAGGATCATGCATAGGTTCCTTTTTAAGATTCACTTGTTTTGGATCAAGTGTTATATATGATGGATTCGGCTGTGAATCTGAAGGAACACTTTGCTGCACACCTGTTGAACACGTTCAGAAGTATGAAGAACACCTCAAATTAGGAAAACCATTAATTATTTCAAGCTCTGAGGAAGAAAAGAAAATGGAAGGTAATTTTTTTTAAAATTCCGAATAATTCTATTAGTAATATCATATTTTCGTTTGGTATGGGTTATAAGTTCTTCAGAAATTTTAGCAAAACTTAATTTGAGGTTAAAATTTCACACAAAAATGTTATAAAAAGTAACGTGACTTGCTTAATAATACCCCACAAAAATATCTTTAAACGTAATGTCAACTTTTTTCCAAAAAAAATTATCTTTATCTTTCCTACCGGTTAACTTTAATACGATTTATGATTTTATTTTAGTTTATGGTGAGAGGATTTATCTGGGACATTGCTGGTTCCTATATTTTAAAACTGAATTTATTGAAAATTTAAAGACGTGCAAAAGATTTTTTACAACTACGAAAAACTCAGCATTTTAAATTTTATTACGGATTTGTCATGATTTAGTTATCTGTAAAATTAAACTATTTTTTGTATAGCATGCACCTGACAGTTCTGTGCCAGTCGGGTGAGGAAGTGCAGCAGGCAATTTTGAAATTCTTTAATTACGATAACAAAAAAAAAGAAGCTTTATCAAACTGGTACATTCAAATTGGTTAATCAGTGAAATGATTTTCTAGATGCTGAAAAGCTGACTTTTTCTGATAGATTGCACAATTCATACTTTGTATGACAGGCCAAATATGAACCGTACAGTCATAAAACGGAAATATTTGATCATCCCTTACAATTACGATAGCAAAAAAAAAAGAAGCTTTATCAAACTGGTATATTCAAATTGGTTAATCAGTGAAATGATTTTCTGGATGCTAAAGCTGACTTTTTTTAGATGGATTGTACAATTCATATTTTGTATGACTGACCAAATATGAACTGTGTACTGCCATAAAACGGAAATATTTGATCATCCCTTACAATTAAATATAACAATTATTTGTAATTTAAAAAATAAATAATGAAATCAGCAGTTAAAAATAATTTTAGTTTTTAGAAATTACAATTAAGTTTTATGAAATAAAAAAGCATACAAGAACAACATACTAGTTATTATAAAGCCCATATTGTTTACCCATATAGAACCGCATGGGCACTTTATTATACTATGTGACCACTATATTGGGTTTCACCATATTTGAATATGTTGGGTCTCATAATTTATGGATATGACCATAAAATTAGACCCCTGAAAATGGTGATATAACAACCATATATTTTCTTTTAACTTATTTAAATTGAATTTTTGTCATAATATATTTTAATTTTGTATCATAGGACTCATAATTTAAAGTGTGATTTATATTAAATCCTGATTAAAAAATTTAATTTTTTTTTTTTTTTTTAAAGATGCTTCTGCCGTTCGAAGACCAGGTTTGTATGTGTGTGGAATAAAAGGAAATCAAAGAAGAAGAGTTGGACGTGTTATGGGTGGTAAATCTTCTACTCCGGGTGAATGGTGTTGGCAGGTAATACATGTAACATCGTTCATCCATAAAGTTTTTTTTTTATTATTATTTTTTGCTTGTTTGAGGACTTGTTAATATGATAAAAAAAGTATAATGTAATAAATTTAGTTCCTGTTTACATCAATCAAGGAATACAATTATAAAAAAAAGCAATTTTCATTGAGGAATAGTTCTTATTACAATATATTATGTAATTTTAATTAATTATAAAAAAANTTATGGGTGGTAAATCTTCTACTCCGGGTGAATGGTGTTGGCAGGTAATACATGTAACATCGTTCATCCATAAAGTTTTTTTTTTATTATTATTTTTTGCTTGTTTGAGGACTTGTTAATATGATAAAAAAAGTATAATGTAATAAATTTAGTTCCTGTTTACATCAATCAAGGAATACAATTATAAAAAAAAAAAGCAATTTTCATTGAGGAATAGTTCTTATTACAATATAATTTAAATTTTTATTTAATTATAAAAAAAATAAGTATTGAATTACTCTTTAAAAAGATCTCAAATAATTGTTTCAATTAGTGGGAAATAAAATGAAAAGAATGCTAAAACAGTTGTAGTTTCTAATTCAAAAATCAGACACTTTTAAAACTAAATTTAAAATCATTTTCATCAGCTTTTTTTTTTTTTGTAAAATATTTTTATTTTAATTTAGTTTCTCGCAACTTTGTGGTCATGTTGGTTAACCATGACCACAAAGCCATGTAGGTTATTGTACGTGCCTTTAACCCACTAACGGTTCTGCACGTAAAAAGTCGTATAAAAATCTACACTCCTCTCCGCATAGCAAAACCGGTCTTCTATGATATTAGATAGGGAAATAGTGCATTGGGGGGAAAAACACTCTCAATTTTGCCCATTTGTTAGATGCTCAGTGGGTTAAAAACGTAACTCATATGGAACTCTACCAAATAATCCCTCCGTTTATATGGGTCTCATACATGACTCATATAGACCTTACCATATGAGAAAACTTATGTATAATTTTAGAAGATACCAGACACTGAAGAACAACATACTAATTTACATGAGGCCCGTATTGCTTACCCATATAGGGCAGCATAGACACTTGATTATACTATATGACCAATATCGGATTCAACTACATTTGAGCATGTCGGATCCCATAATTTTATGGATATGACCACAGAAATTGGATCCCTGAAAATAGTGATATAACCAAAATTTTATTTTTCTCAAAACTGGTTCTTGTTACTTATTCCCTTCTACACTGTACATGCGTTGACTTTGCGTGCGACTGTAAAAACGTAGGTTTATTGTTATTGTTTTAAGCAAAGAAAGCTAAAGTCAAAATTCATTTTCTTCATAAAAGAAGAAAAAATTGATTCGGAAGTAATGTTATTTCATTTTTTTTGCACTCTTGGAAATTAACTTTTTATTTCTCTAGATTTTATACCAAAAGTAAGGAGACAAACAAAATTTAGAAGCCATATATGACTTTCTAAAGCATTTTATTAATTTCCATACCTCTTATTAATGATGGTATGGGCATTAAAGCCACACAAACTTTATTTTGCATTTTAATTTGCATCCATTTTTGTATTTATATTAAATATTTTAAATGAATTTTGTTAATTTTAATTTGATAGCTTTCCACATTGTAACTATGTGTTTGATTCAATTTATTATAAAATTAAGTAGGGGAGAGTGGGGTCAATTGTAACATTTTTTACTTAACTATTTTTAACTAACAAAATATCCAATATATTATCAGTATTAGGGCGATTCCACGAAAAGTGGTCCTGAGTGACTAAATTTTCAAAATTATCGTAAAATCAAAAATGACACAATTTCGGAATCTAGAAGATGTACATTTTTTAATAGTTAAGATAGTTTTTTGAATTACAAAAAATATTTATGTGAATTCTAACAAAAGGTGGAACACTATGAATTTTAACAGGAGTTCTCTTCTTTGTTATGTTATATTCCAATGGAGTTCTTAAAATATTAAAGAGCAATAAAATAGTTTTTAGTAATAAATATAACTATTTTACTCTTTTATCATTGTTTAATGTATTTTTTTAATTTGGCCTAAATTTTTTTGCTTGTTTGAAAGTCGATTAATCAAGATAGTCTAATTTCCCAGTAACACACGTAACATAATTTTGCATTTTTTTCTGTAAAAACTTTAGTAAAAAAGAAAATTTAAAAATTTTTTGTTTTATAAATTAAGAAGGCAAGATATGCANTACAATATAATATTCTAACACCAAAAAAAGTACTTACGTAGCGTGAAAATATCTTTTGTGATATAACTCTTTCAAAAGTACCTAGAAATGGTTACCAGCAGGGGTGTACATGTAGATTCATTAAATACACCTTGTGCGCCATCTAAGAACCAAATCTAAAACCCGATACTCGAAATTTTTGCTCTGTTACAATCGTACCCAGTTACAATTGACCCCACTCTCCCCTACTGTTAATTGTTTGCTTATACATAAATTGTTTGCTTAGAAATTTGTCATTTATCTTTAATTTAGGTACATACAAGTACAGTTTGTTTTATTCCTCTTCATGCTTCCAGTAACAATGTCAAACTTTTTTTAATTTTTTAGGTTGCTTTAATCAATGCCAAAAATCAATATCTGTGCGGAGGAGCACTTATTGGCAGTCGTTGGGTACTTACAGCTGCTCATTGCATTACAGTGTAAGTAATTTGTTAATATTGAAATATAATTCAAAAAAGTATTTAGCTTGACTGGTAAACCCAGCCACCTCTCGCTTTCGCTCGACACCTTCGAGGATTGTAGCAAGGATCTCAATCTGAGTTCACTTCTCTCACTCATTTTGACTTAGTTTCATTTAATACCTGGGCTTTTATACATCAATTTGCTCCCTTCTCGCAAGCTGTGTTCAAACCTCCATACCGCTCATTTCACCCCAGCATTATTCAAGACGCTAGCTTTTTTTGCCTTTCTTTTTTATATCTTATTTTAAATATATATGAGGCTAGAGCCGTGATAGCTCAGGGGATAGAGCGTTCTCCTTCCAATGAGGTGAACCGAGTTCGAATCCCTGCAAAGGCTGGTCGATTCGAATTCCGCACCCAGCTAGCACCGACCACAGCGCTGACGTAAAAAATATCCTCAGTGGTAGACGGATCATGGGTTCGAGTCCCCTCGCGTCAGACTAACCATAGGATGTTCGCGTGGTCTTCCTCTCCATGTAAGGCAACTGCGAGTTAGTTCCATCGAAAAAGTTCTCCATGAAAGCAAATTTCTCCCAATACTTAATCCAGGAGTTCCCCTTGTCTTCTGGATTGGGTTTAAAATTACAAGGCTACGGAGTTGAACATTAGCAGTCGTAATCCCAAAAAATTGGGTCGGCTGTTCAACAACGGTTATAGAATAAAATATATGATGTTAAATTAATGCTTCGTTTTCGCTCGCCCCACAATTGGCTACTGCGTAGTTTTTTTCCGATCGCCCCACTCAATTTTTTCTAATATCCGAACCATATTGGGACAAATTACAAACAGCAAACAAAGCAAGATATAGGAGGGGTTTGACATTCTTTCCTTCTGCACAGCTTTAAGGCTAATAAATTAAAAATACATAAAAAAATTAGCTACTGTTATACGCCTGTGTGGTCTGAATTTTATATTTTAGGCCTCTGAACTACATTCTCGAGATGAAATTGGCACACAGAAAAGTTCACAACAATAGACCTTCCGAACACAATAATCGAAACACAATAATGTCAAAACCTCTCAGTATTTATTAACATAGATATTAACAACAATCCCCTTAGTTAAAATACTGTAAATTTTTTTTCTATAAGGGCTGACTATTTGACCATGCTTTCTTCTTTTAATAATTTAAATACCAATTCGAAATTCCCTATATGTCGGAAATTTTCTTAAATCATTCGATGCTAACATAAGCGTGGATGAGACACAAAAATTATAAATCACTTGTGATTATTTTTTTATGGCATTATTTTTTCTCTCCGCGAGATAACCATTTTGAAACTGTAATAATAATTATAATTTCTCCACAATTGATTCAAAACTTAAACAAAGTGTGATTGATTTTGTTGCTTATCTTCAGACATAGTAAGTACTTAACTGAAAAAAAAGAAAAACTCTTTATAAATAGTTTTTTCCCCCCTGTTAAGTTCCTCATTTATTTGTACACTTCTATAGTTATTTTTACACTGTTAAAAGTTTCTCGGTAAAAATGGCTAAATAGCAATTTATTTAATTGCTATTTTACAATATTTAACCAAAACAGTCAAATTACCTAAAAAAAGATAATTTTCAAACTGTTAGGTGCGAGAAAAAAAGTTTATTGATGATTTTTACCTATTACGGTTCAACAACTATAATTCTATCCGTGCCAGCTAGGCCTACCTCATGAAGCTATTTTGTTCCATGCAGCTGGTATATAAAGTAACTGAGAGGGCTAATCGGTCAATTTCATGACCGGCTGAACAGGGGTTTGGAACCTAGTGTTGATGCCACAATATTTCTTCCATTCCTTCAAAGCATGGAAAGTTTCTAGTGTTTTGCACTCTTAAATCTTTGACCCTAGAGTATCAGAATGCGAAACCATCTTTAACACATAAATGGCGCAGAACCCACGAAGCTCCAATGTCCGTTTACGTTTTATTTTCATGGTTTAGGAACTATGTTAGTAATAAATGGTTACAAAACCGTAAAGTTTCGTACTCAAGGAATTTAACAGTACCAGATGCAAACGGCTTCAAAACCGTAAAGTTAAAGAAATGTTTCTAACCGTAAACTTAAGGTAAATCGGATGGGCAGATTGCTGTCGGTTATTTTAGCGTAATTTCAGAATAAAAATTTTAATAGTGTAGATTTCGATAATTTCAGGCATTTTGAATTTCAGCTCTCAGTTTAACGAATTTTTAAATGTTTTCAAAGCAAAAAGTTTTAAAGTCAAGATCTAAATACTTCAATTATTACATGACATTTAATGTCATTATACGGAATATCATTTCAAAATTATGACATAAATGAGTTACGAAATAAAAATTATAACTGCGCAATAGAATAACATATATATATATAGATAAGAAATATAAATATGATGCTTGAAATGAAAATTATGATAGCGCTTAGCTACGCAATATTGACCCCGATATGTTGTCGAGGACAGAATCTGAACTGGTACTCCTCTTTTCCAATTTTTACAAAACACTGACGAGAGAAATATTAGTTACAACAGTTAAGATTTAACATACTTTTTAACGTTTATTAATTCTGCTGCCAGGATTGAATTCACGACCCCTGACATACACAAACAGCTTGAGCGATACTCTAACCAACAATTACTGAAACACATGTAGTTTATTATTTGCATGAAAACATATAAATATATAAACATAAATTTAAAAATATCTTTCAATTTTGAAAATTTTTTAAAGATTACGTTTTTTAAGTTAATTTATTAGAGTTTTTATAATAAAAAAAATACCAAAATATTTTTTTACTTGTAACGCCTATACAAATATACGAGGGCATACGAGGGCACTCGTTTATAAAAGGGGCACTGTTGGCCCATCTGTGCTAAAGAATTAAAAAAATATAAAGACAAAAAATATAAAATTTTGCTGTGAACAAGCTCAAGATTTTATTATTTTTTTAAAATCTTTTTTGTATTTTTTTTTGCATTTTGCAGAAATAATTTACAAATACATTAATGTGATACGTTTTTTTACATATTATTTTACCGATTATTTTACAGATAAATTTACCGAAATGTTTCTGGCAGAAGATATACATTTCTCAATCTTTCAGTGTTTACGATTTTGAGAACTTATGTCTGTGGGGGCAGCATTAACATTTTAAAAGCTTATTTTTGCACATTGTTTTCTACCGATTAGCGATCAAATCTTTTAAAAAGCTTATCTGATTACCGTATCAATAGCACGGTACACCCAGTGACTTCTACTGAAATAATCTTCTTACTATTGAGGAAAATAAGCTATCTAATGCCCTTTCACTTAAGCACTAATGCATCAGATGTCTCGAGGAAATGTATTCTTTATGGCCTATTAAACGAAGAAAGCTCCACGGCAGATCTTATTCCTCTGCGACTTTAAAACATTTGATCTTGAAAACAACATCATTTGTATAGTAAAAGATACATTATTTCAAGTTTAAGCTAAGCGTAACTTATTGCTCGAGGAAAAAAGAAAGTAGATCATTTCTCCTCACGATATTCAAGCATTTAAAAAATCGTCTAGATCACTAATGTTTTGTTTAAGCCTCAGCATTTTATGAATGCTTTTCAAATGCGTGTTGATTATCACTTATCTGATTGACTTTTAAAATGACTTATTTACTTAAAAAAAAACTAATATTTGTCCTTCTGTTATGGTTTATTATGTTTATGTTTCCCTACTTAAAAGAAGACGTGCTAAATAAACCTCTTAATGCATCTTAAGCATGAAATCATTATCAAATTAATCTTAAATGGATTTGGATAATATTTGGTAAAATAAACACAAATTTCGTTATTGTTGTTGTTCATTTACGTCGCACTAGACTGCACAATGGACTATTGGCGACGGTCTGGGAAACATCCCTGAGGATGATCCGAAGACATGCAATCACAATTTGGATCTTCTGCAGAGAGGATGGCACCCCCGCTTCGGTAGCCCGACGACCTACAAGCGAAGTTGAACACTTCACGGTAGAACAGTTTAACTAGCACCAATACCGCGCACCCTCGGTCCCTACACTGACTGATCAAAGTGGTCACCCACCCGCACACTGACCGCAGCCAGTGATGCTTGACTTCGGTGATCTGCTGGGAATCGTGTCTTAACGATCAGTCCACTGCGGGACAAATTTGATTATTGAAAAATAAAAATGTTTTTTTCTGAAAAATATAAAATTTTATTATACAACTCACAAAATACAAAAATACAAATTTGGTTATTAAGAAATAAAAATGTTTGGTTATAAAAAATCATGAAATTTTATTATACAACTCTCAGAAATGCAAATTTGGTAAAGAAGTTGTTCGTTTGTTATTGTTTATTACGCTTATGTTTCCCTATTTTAAAAAAGAAAAAAAATAGAGCTATAAATCTTTTAATGCATCTTAAGCACGAAATCATTCACAAATTATATTAAATGGGATAGGATACAACTTTAAAATTGCATAACTTGTAACCGCATACATTAAATAAAATAACTGTTGTAATAAAGTACTCGAAAAATTCGAATAGAACTACTTAAAATAGAAAGCTAAGTTATTTTTATAAGACGATGCCAGTGTTATACATTCAAAATTGGATATTCATATTTCCATTTTAGCTACTATAAAAATTGGCTGCCGTAAAATTTTCATTTATATAATCATACAGTGGCTAAGTATTTCACTTATCCTCGACCAAACACCCCATATTTACAGCATCTGTCACATTTTGTAATTCCCATCATCATAACAGGTTAAATGAATATGACTAATGCATCTCTATTGCATATTAAAACGTGAAAAAGTACAAATATTGAAGCGCTTCTCAATTTTTAAATTGGGCATGCAATTGCTAATAATGTGGGCATGCAACTGTTAAAGAAGTGTGTTTTGTACAAAACATAATTCATCTTGAATCGTCACAAATCCTACAACGCTGCTCTGAAATTTTTGCATCTTAAACTAGTTTCCTTATTCCCATGTTTTAATATAAAATATTACTGGGGAGCAATTTTTTTTCTGTTGCAGAAATTTTTTTTAAACAGATCTTATATACTTTTGATTTATATTTGATTACATTGATTTATACTTTTGATTTATATTTGATTATATTGATTTATACTTTTGATTTATATTTGATTATATTGATTTATATTTGATTATATACTTTTTGATCAAATCAGCGATCGGTTACTGTTCCCAAGATACAATTTTCTTTTAGCGTTTCACCATTTTTATACAATTTTTCTGTTGCAATGTTTAAAAACGCTATACACATAACAGAGGGTAGCATAAATTTTTTGACAAATTTCTAGAGAAGTAAGGGCATATCATCAACTAATACCTGGAAATGTTGTCATACGCTGATAGAGGCACTTTCCTATTGCGAACTTTTTCTTCATATGCTGCTAAATAGGTCCTAAAAGCTGAAGCGCCCCTAGTAGCGTGCGACGACTTTTCCCAGAGATGGATTCCTATGCAATTTTATCCTGATTATATGCTTTAATTACCCAAGAAATTAGTCGTAACATTTACGCAATCCACTGTCATATATAATGTTTTTGAACTAGTAAATATCGACAAAATATAGACTAAAAAGTGTCATTAAAAAAAAAAGAAAAAGCATAGCCTTAGGAGCAAAACTAATTCCAGATTTGAAGTCCCCATATCCGAATTAAGAAACCAAGTATTTGTATAAATGCAACAAAAAATGTATTCCCTGGTGTAATTCGCTTTAAAGTTATTTATTATTTTTAATAAAGGTTGGTCCGCAATGGTGATGCAATCTATGTCCGAGTAGGAGACTACGATTTAGCAAGTCAATATGGAACTCCAGGTGCTCAAACCCAAAAGGTTTCCACATCTTACATCCACCACAACCATAACGGGCAGACACTGGACAACGACATTGCTCTATTGAGGCTTGAAAATCCTGTTCAACTTCAAGATAGCGTGTGTTTAGCCTGTTTGCCGGCTAGAAATGCAGAAAGTCCCCCTGGTACACGGTGCACTGTAACAGGATATGGTTACATGAATGAAGGTACAGTACTGTATTGAATTCAAATTCATTAAAATACTTGGATTCAATTGGTTTATGTTAAAAAAAAGGTTTTTCTAATTGTATTAGTAATTTGATGAAACGATGTCTTTGCGATACAGTTGTGCCAACTTTGATAAGTTTATTTTAGGAATTAATATATTATAGCTGTATTCTGATATTAAATTTGTTATATCGGGCATATCCGGAAAGTAAGTACCGCTTTGTTATACCGCCACCGTAAAGGTTACTTCGCAGTTCTGTGGATGCACACATTGTGTATTGACTATCTACTGACGTCCTTAGAGCTGGATTGGCGTTTGCCTGTGTAAGTGGGCAAAATGTTTAAGACGATTGCTAATTGCGCCGATTTTGAAATGCGGTATGTAATTCGGTTTTTAATCGCAATTCTGTGGATGCGCAAGTTGTGTATTGACTATCCAATGACGTCATTACAGCTGGATTGGCATTTGCGTGTGTAAGTGAGCATAAGAAGTTAAACTTCTGACATGTTTTAGCCATTTTAACTTAATCATGTCTTTGATGGTGGTTTTAATATTTTGCTGTTGATTACTCATTTTTTTTTTAAATTTCTTCTTCCATCGTAAAACTAATTTCGATTTCTTATGTAGTTGAATGCGGAAATAATTAGGAATAAAGGAGGAATTTAAAAAAAAATGTAATATTGATTTAAGAATAATATGGGCATGTGAAGTTTATCCTCTTCCCTGAGGAGAACTTTAGCTGCTACTCCTAATAATTTCACGTAATGGTTTCTAAATTATTAGTCGTATAGGTTTGAACTGGCTTAATTCGATTCGGGGCAAAAAATAAAGTTTGAAACAATCCCCTAACTAGTAATTTTTTAACTCTCTCCCTCTTTTGACTCCTTGAATAAATTCAAGATGGTGACTGAAGGTTACTTCGAAAGAAGGTGCAAACGTGATTTATTCTTGATTTGAAAACTTTGTTTGGACTTCTAAAAATGCTCCCATTATTTAGATTGTTTACCTGCTTATATTAACTTTAAATCTGTTTTTTTTTTTTTTTTTTTTTTTTTAAAGAAAAATTCTGAATTTGTGGTATTTTTTAAAGTATAACGTAATCCTTTTCTCCATGAGAAAGTACGAAAATTTAGCGAAAATGCTGCTATATATTTAAAAAAGAAGAAAATAACACTATAAAAATAATTGGCATTATCATTGTTAAAAAAAGAGTTTTACGGTTTGATAAAGAATAAGCTTTAGGATTTTATTTTGTTTATAGTTAATAATCAGAGCCTGACTAAGGCAGGGGCATACGGGGCAGTCACCCCGGGCCCCCACATCAGAGGGCCCCTAAATCGAATAGAGAGTTCATTTTAAATTTCCTTCTTCATTGAACTTTTTTTAAACAAAACATCAGTACAGTGTAAAATTCGTCAGTTTTATGTTAGCTTCTTCATTAATCTATCGTATGAACACAAAATATCTATATTTCTTAAATCCATGGTTTTCTAGGAGGAAATTCAGCTGAATTTTCGCAATTACTACGGACAAATTGGGATAATGAAAAGCCTATATTTTTGTATATCGCAAAATGCAATCTGCTTACAAAAATACGGGCTTCTGATTGGCTTAATTGAGCTATCGTTATTATGAAAATTTAGTTGAATTCCGCCCTTATGTCAACTAGAATATGAATTTTATGCAGCTAGATGACAAAGTTAACAATCAGAAAACTGTCTTCGCATGCTGGACGTGGAATTGTCAGAAAATCAATAAAATGGAAAGAACAATATTTCGTCTGACCATTGGGGGAGGGGAGGGGAGCACTTTATAGCTATTTAAGGTTCTAGTCAATTTTTTGTTATATATCTATAACGAGGTGAACAATTTAAATAGCTCCATAAAGTTCAG
Organism: Parasteatoda tepidariorum; assembly: GCF_043381705.1. Classification (NCBI taxonomy): domain Eukaryota; kingdom Metazoa; phylum Arthropoda; class Arachnida; order Araneae; family Theridiidae; genus Parasteatoda; species Parasteatoda tepidariorum. The sequence goes on along the minus strand of NC_092207.1, from coordinate 24,932,500 downwards.
CTCTCCATTACTGAAGCAGAGGGGGGCCCCAAAAGAAATTTTTGCCCCGGGCCCCAATTAGGCAAAGTCGGGCTCTGTTAATAATAGTTTATGACAAAATTTATGTTAATGAAGGTATTCATTATATTAAAAGTGTTTCTTTTTTTTTTAGGTGGTCCCGTAGCTCTTAAAATTAGAGAAGCTGTTTTACCAATAGTGGAAGAAAAATTATGCACTGAACAAATAAATAAAGTGACCGAAAAGAGGTTTATTTTACCTACAGGTAGCTTCTGTGCTGGCGGAGAAAGCGGCAATGATGCCTGCCAGGTAAATGAAACTCAAAAAATAATTTGTAATGCTTCCCATATAAGTACTAATTGATGCGATTTTGAGAAGGCGAATTTCGTTTATATTGTAATTATAGACATTTCTATCATAATTTTCGATTTTAGATCAGCAAACACATTAAAAGTATCGAATGTCAGGCGTCCCAAAAATGATTAACGATTTGAGAAATCATTTAAAAAGGAAAAGGTGAAATAGATTAAAAGCTTGCTACCGTTTCGCGCAAAAAACTAAAAAATTAATCCTCCATTTGCAGCGTCAAGACAAACATTGCAATTGGAATAGTTCATCCGCATCAGAAATCATCATTTTTTAATGTTTTCCGTTTGTGGCGCCATCTGTTGACACATTTAATAACTACGTTTGAAGTTAGATGTAAAAAGAAACAAAATTCATGTTTCCTATGACTGTTTTACAAAATAGAGAAAAATTTTAACCGATTTTTAACATTACTGATGTGGCAATATTATTCATTAAACATTGTAATATTTATAAATTTTTTTTTATATTTTAGATTAAAGGTTTTTAAACCTTTCTTAGTATTGCTGGGCAGAAATGGAGAATGCATTTTCACACATTAGTCCAGAATACTTGATGCATAATTTGCATCTTCCTTTTTCTTCGATGCGAAGAGGTTAATAAGCAAATTTCATAAAACATAAGAAACAAACAGCAGTGTTGAATTCTACTCAGTTTCTTCTGATTCGATTCGGAATCATAATTTTACAATAAATAAAAACGCTTGCATTTCCAGAAGGAAAATTATTACAAATTGATGAAATACCATTTATGAATATTTAAATAAATAAAAAATAAAGTATTTGAAATCCTTACTTACCTAAAAAGCTTTAAAAAAACAAAGTCTGGACAAAACTCAAACAAGCATCATTTCATTCATCAACAGATGTAGTGCAGTCATCTACTATTAAAAAGAGAAAATGTATTACTAAAGAAATGTTTGTAGATTAAAATGTTGCCCATCTAGAAACAATGGAAGTTTTAGGCGAAGAGATAAAAAAAAACATTACTGTTTTGTTTTGTTATAATTCTTCCTTCGAATTAATGAGAGTTTTATGTAAGTTGATAAAGAACCTAAAATGTTATGATTCCCCTTGGTATCAAAAGGAGTTTAAAGTAAAAAGAATTAAAAAAAAAAAAAAAAACAAGAAAAAACATAAGTGTTACGATTACCCTTGGAATCAATGAGATTGTTTGGTAAGAAGATTAAAAAAACCCTTAAGTGTTATGATTCCCCTTGGAATCAATCAATGGGAATTTTATTATGTTAATGATTCTCCTTGGAATCAATGGGAGTTTTAGGTAAGTAGATTAAAAAAAATCGCAATTTTTATGATTCCCCTTGAAATTGACTTCAGTTTTTGAACCTTAATTTTATGATTCCCATTGGTATAAATGAGAAAACCTTAAATTTTATGATTCTCATTGGTATGAATGAGAGTTTTAGGTAAGGAGATAATGTTATGATCCCCTTGGACTCAGTGGGAGTTTTAGATAAGAAGATAAAAAATCTTAAATGTTATGATTCCCCATTTGAATCAATGAGAATTTTGTTACGATAATGATTCTCTTTAGAATCAATGGGAGTTTTAGGTAAGAAGATAAAAAAAAATCGTAAATGTTATGATTCCTCTTGAAATTGATGGGAGTTTTTGGCAAGAAGATAAAAAACTTTAGATGCTGTGATTCTCCTTGGAACCAAGGAGAGTTTTAGGTAAGAAGATAAAAAATAACTTCAAATGTTATGATTCCCTTTGGAATAAATGGGAGTTTTAGGTTAGGAGATAAAAACTCTTAAATGTTATGATCCCCTTGGCACAGGCTGAAAGAATTTAGTAGCAGCAGATTCGAAAAGAGCCCTTACTACTTGTGATGTGTCATGCATAATCTCAATATATACACTTCGAGATTAAATAAAAAATTTCTTTTTAAATTTAAAAAAAAAAATGAATTGTACTTTACTTAGAAGTTAAAATTTCTCTTGTATCTTGGGCGGGATAACCATTTAAATTCAGCAATTTATACCTATGCAATTCAAAGCTTTTATATTTTAATCTAATGTATAAACATTTGGTTTCAGGGCGATGGTGGCGGACCTTTAACGTGTGAAAATGAAGGCTATCACGAATTAACAGGACTTGTATCATGGGGATTTGGATGCGGCAAAAAAGATGTTCCTGGAGTTTACGTCAAGGTGTCTTCTTACATCGGATGGGTGAACCAAATTATAAGTGTTAACAACTGATGATGATGAAAATTAAGTACTGGATCGCTTACCAAGTTGAATCATGATCAACTCATTTTCGACCTTTCATCTTATCAGAACACCATGTGTACATTTAAAGAGTTGTAACAAATTTTATATAAAAATGTCAAAACGAGCATTTATTTTATCAAAAAATGCTCATGCGCAGTCGGAACTAAATAGAAATTCATAATGTTTTAAGGACAATGGGATACCTGTAATTGACGTTGTGTGGGTATTTCAATCCTGATTGGTTGTTGAAATGCGACATTTGTTTACGTTAGAAACTGTCCTTTCCATTCTGTTTCGAGTACGCCAAGCATCAAATTTATTAAATGATACATTCTATATTAATACACAAAGATTCCTTAACAATGATTTCAATTTTTTCACTATACATTTTTTTACTTAACTCAAAGACAGACAAGAAGCCATGTAAAACATAAACAAATTATGTATCGTAGTTGCTAGGTACACAAAACAAAAATATATCACGATTACAATAAAATACATAAACAAATGATAAATCATACGGCACTGTATCAGAACTTCAAGTTAATTAATATTCTAACTAATTTGGAGAAACTTGGCTTATTTTTAACTAGCCATTTTGCTTATAAGCGATCAGCTAGCGCTGATGTCATAGGTCACATGTGTGGGTATCCGCGGTCTTCTTTTTAAAGTGCAAGTACCCAATTGGGACTCTAAGCTGGTATGGATTATTTTTTGCTTTCGTATTATTGAGATTCATATTTTTCTATAATATTATTTTTTAATCGAAAAAATTTACCTGATTAAGATGGAAATCTGATGAAAGAATTTGAAATATCACTTTCTTTTGCTAAGTATATATTTAAAACATTGAATTTGTCTAAGTGTTAGACAAACAGCAAGAAATGGAAAATGTAATTTTTATACTTAAATGTAGCAATTTAAGATTATAACGGATTTTTACGAATTCTTTTTGAGTTTAGATAATTATACGTTGTTTGATAAAAAAAAAATGCTTGTTTTGACATGTTATCTATATCCTTTCCATAAAGTTTGGAGTAATTACAAAAAATTTCACTGTATATAGATACAAATAACAGCGTTGTTTGTCACTACATATAATCAATTTCATAATGAAATTTTGTCTTTTTGTCTAACATGTTTCATTTTATGTAAATAAATGCTGTTCATGTAAAATTATTCTGCGGGGCAGAATTAGAATTTAGAAATTCATTCAAAAGTCTGTGCTTAGGAAGTAATTTAAATAATCTTTTGTATTATGATAAGGTTGTGAATGATTTTTCTTAATAATCCTTTTTTTTAAAAATAAACTGTTTAAAAAAAACTAAGCATGCTGTAGTCTCACGTTTGTTACTCACAAGACACAACCTCATACAAACACAACGAAACTTTCAATAAATAAATAAACACAAAGGAGTAAACCTTTTGCATACGAAAACTTTTTCTATTCGTTTAATAATTTTTTTAATGCTTTTTATGTTGTTTGACTGAATCAGGAGAGAAATTAGAAGTGCACTAAACGTTCAATCAATATTTACAAACCTTTAAGCAATCTTAAATTAATTACTTTAAATAAAATTACTATTTAATGTTTTAAACTGTGTTTGCATTTAACGAAATGTGTGTTAAGTATAAGTTCTTAAAGAAAGAAACTATTGTCACTAAGTTTTGATTTGATTTAGCACCGTAAGCGCTAGGCAAAGAAGGATACCGATATCGGCTATGTACTCTGAGTTGGTTATTTTTATTTGATACGAATTGATAATTTCGCATGTGGATGGTAGCATATAATACCTCATAATACGTCCCGCAGTGGACTGATCGTAAAGACGCGGTTCCCAGTAGAACACCGAGGTCAAGCATCACTGGTTGTGGTCAGTAAACGGGTGGGTGACCACTTTGATCAGCCTCCGTAGGGACCAAGGGTACCAGGTATCGGTCCTCGCTAAACTGCTCGACCGTAAATTGCTCCACTTCGCGCAGGTCGTCGGGCTACCAAAGCAGGGGAGTCATTCCCTATGCAGAGGATCAAAATTGCGATGGCATGTCTTCAGATCATTCTCAGGGATGTTTCCCAGACCGTTACCAATATACCATTGTGCAGCACTAGTGCGACGTATTTAAGTACCCTCATGATACCTAATCACGCCAACTCTCAGTTTTATTTCAATTATTAAAGTTTCATCAGGACAGTTTTCACGTGTGCACCTGAAACGTGGACCTTGTCCCAGGCTGATGAGAGAACTCTCACAATTTTTGAGAGGAAGATTCGCCGTTCATTTTTGGTGGCTTTCGTGATGATGGAGTTTGGAGAAGCACCAACTCTGAACTTATTCACAGAACCGGACACTCTGAAGTATCATAAGGTTCAGTGTGCGAAATTGGCCGGACACATTCTATGGATGAATGATGAACGAAAGACGACGGAAAATCTTTCTTGCGAAGCCAATAGGAGTTAGAAGAAGAGGCAGACCCAGATTGAGGTGAGTGAACTGCTTCCATATGGCTGTGGCGCGCAGAAGGAAGGACTGGTCACGTCTTCTTGTGAAACCCAGGATCCATCCAGAACTTTTGAGCTTTTGATGAATGAAGGAATTATTTCACAATCGCCAGTCCTTTAAACCTCTTCAAATATTTAACTAAAATTAAACAGGATATTTTTAAATGTGGTTTGCTTTTCATGTAGAATTTTTAAAATTATTTTTTACTAACTGACAACTACTTGACTGAAAAATTTGTTTATGAAAAATATCATTCATTCAAAAACAATAAATGCAATAAAAAATTGCAATAGAAGTTACATTAGTAATATACATTTTTGAATTTTAAATTGAATCGAAGTAAAATTTGTAATGTTATCAGGGACGCCGGGATGGGAGGTCACTGTGACCCCCACAAAGGTTTTCACTATTCGGCAAAATTTTCTTAACTATTCGACATATTAACGAAAATTCATTTTCTCTAATTTTATTTTGAAAATGTAACTAAAATTATTGAGTACTGCGCCTTATCATGATTTATCCCTTAGTGATTTATTTAGCTCAGTAAAACTATTAACGAGCTTCAAGATCATAATTAATTATAAATATGGAGAGAAAAAAACTTCCCTTTACACTCTATACTGACTCTAAATATCTAGCTATTACGTTTTCTGGAAACTAATGCTTTTTTATCAAGCATTGTAAATGATGAATTTCTCAGTTTTTTATTATAACATATCATTTGCGACGCACTTGATAATTAATTTTCCTCCCAAAAATACTTTAAAAAAATTTAGTATATATTTTTAAATATTCTTAAAACATAATTCTATATCTTTAAGACATAATTTATTTAACATATTTAAATACAGAAATATACAATTTTTTCGCAGGTTACACGAGATATTTTTCTTATTGCGAATACTTGGTAAAATTCAAATTGACTGAGACGATACTTATACCCAATGAAACTTATTGTAATATTGTGAACCACAAACTCAATGAACCATACATTCGATGTTTCAAATGTTTTCTTCTTCATTCAGCACGACAGCCTCTTACAGGCCTTGGCTGTCTCAACCACACGTAGCCTCCAACGCCTCCTGCCCACTTTTTTCCTGGCGACTTTTTTCCAGTTGTTTATCTTTAATACTTTTAGATCTTTAGCAGTGTCATCCAGCCATCTATGTTAGTTGCAGGTCTTCCTCTAACCCGAGATCCCGAAGGATTTTAAAAGGTGGCGATTCAGACTGCATTATTTTCTGGACCTCTCTAGATATCGCCAAGCCATCTTAATCTATTGCTTCGGATGACCTGCACTATCTGTGGCTGTCCATAGAGTCTATATAATTCAAAGTTGTATATGATTCGCCAACACAGCCTTTTTCCTGTACTGGGCCAGAAATATTTCTAAGGATCCTGTCCATGTTTCACTTGCATAGAGCAATACAGGTAGAATTAGATTCAAATGTTTTACATTTATGAATTTTTTTTTAAATTGGAAATTTTTTATTTACCGATATGTTTTGGATTACGAAAAAAAAAAATATTGAACACTGGTTTACTGATCATTAATAACAAAAGAATTATATCAGAATACATTATTTCACAGTTTTCTCGTATTATAGAAATGATTTAAAACTACTGCTTTGAAAAAAATTAATTGAGGAGTCTCAAAGAAAAAATAACTGTGCTCTACGACAGCTGTTTAAATTTAGACTGTTAATAGTAGCTCTTCTTTATATTTAGAATCCTTATGTATAGTTTCCAATTTTTAATATACATGGGGGAAAAAAAAGATCTAAGTGGAGGGTAGCGTTCTTAAAAAATGCTTAAAGAGGCTTATTTTCGATTTTCGTTTGTTAAAAGCCCTTAAAAGTGCTTTTTTCATTGGGTGCTTTTAAAAGGTGCTTAATTTTCCCGTTCCGAAAATGAGAGTTTTTCATTACCATTTCGATTTTCACCATGCATTATGCAAAAAAGTGCTTTTCACATTGGTCTATGGCGTTTTCACAATTCATTTAATCACAATCCATTTCGGCGTATAGTCGGTTCATAGCGTATGAAAGCGCCAATCATTTTACTTGTTTAATGAAATATTAGCGAGTTTGTATGTCTGTCAGTTGAGCTGGTTTCGGTGAGATTATTGCACTTTGGTGTGCAACTCTGCTGCATTCTCAATTCCGGGCTTCTTTTTCCACCCTCTGATATCAAGCCGAAAAATCTCTTGAACATTTTATGATGGATAATATAATCGAGAAAGGAGTTCTTTGTCAGGAGCTAGTTATTTTATCACGATCATGTAAATTCTTTGAAAATTATTTTGCATTTTGTTAATGTATATAGTGCTCAAAAGTATTTTTGAGTGCTTAAAAAGTACTTAAAAGGTGCTTTATTTTTAGTTACAAGATTTGGCTACGCATCCTTATTAAAAAGAGAATGCAAGAGAAACGCTTAATTCGTAAAAACTGGTTGAGATCTCGCATGGAAGAGTGACAAACATTTTTAATAAAAGTCAAATTAAAGAATTATCAAACTGAAAAATAAAAATATTAAGAAATCTTTCTCTCTTTCGATCTTTTCGTGATCAGGTTTCACTATAGGAGTGAAAAAAAATGCCACTGAGGTTGATTAAACTTAGGATTTCAAAAATTAAAAGGAAAAAGTATACTTTTTATCCATTATATTTTAGAGTCTGGAGAGACATCTCTTGGAGCTGACAAAGATGTGTTTGTTTCTATGTGTTTTATGTGTAACGATGTGTTTCTATGTGTAAAGATGTGTTTTATTTATTTCCTCGTTTAGTATTAGTGTGGATCAATGGTTATATTTGTCATAATAACTAATTTAGTTAATTGATTAATTATATGTTAATCAATTAAATAATTAATTGATTAACATAAATTGATATTAAGTCTTGTTTGAAGCAATTGTGAAGTAACTGTGGCTCACAGAAGGGCGTGGAAGTTGCTTCCCGATTTCTGTATCCTAAAAAAGGGTTTCTAAAAATTGAGCAAAAATGTATTAAATAGCTCCGAAACTGTTATAGTCGAATTTGAAAACACGCATACTCAGTATAGTAACATGCTCAAAATTAAATAGTCTCAAAAATGACATATGATGTAAAAGTGACTCATCATTTTCATACGTGACAAATATTCGAAAAGAAAATCTAACTCGATACAAGCTTACAGCACTCATCTTTATTCCAAATTTACTTTCAAGAATGAAGAATTTCTTCAGATTTTTAATCAAAACTTTCCTACCTTGCTGTTATGTTTATTTAAAAATCTAAATGGATTCACAGAGCTGTTTTAATTTTAAGCATATATGTCACTGTCTGTACTCAATAATGTGTACATGGAGTTTAAAAATTCGATTATATTTATTTCGAAACTATTTTGACACATTTTTGCACAATTTTGTAAAATCCTTTTTTTAGAAGAAAACAAAAAGAATATAATTACTGGTGAGAGCAAAACTAGCCTATTTAAACTTGGAAAAACAAAAACATTTGAAATGCAAATATTTATAAAACTCTAAATTGTTATCACAAATTCATTTTCATTTAAGTAATCTTAAGCAGAAATATATTGAAAAAAATTTATTATTTGCTACAAAATATTTGTTAAATTTATCTTAAAGAGTACCTAAATTTAAATTACCTAAAACTTCATAACTGAAATTTTTTGAAAGTCATGCTTTATTCTTCACGAAATATTTTGCATAGCGTAATTTTTATCTGTTATAAAGTTCAATTTTATAATAAAGATAATAATAATAATAATTAGATATATAAAACAAGAGAAGCATAGGTGAAATAAAACACGTTTAGTTCATTTGTAAGTTAACAGATGGCAGCACTGAGAAAACTCAGAAAACTTGACTGAAAAAAATTAAAAGAAAATGAAATATTCTTAAAAAAACTAAAAACATTAATAAATGAAATTTTTATCTTTATGATTGTGACACAAATCTTATGAATTTATGCTATCGTTATTTCCATTTCACTTGGAACTAATTTTACATAATGTAATATAATGGAGAATAATTTTTTTTAATCTTCTTTTAATTTTTCTTTTTTTATAGGGCAACAGCTATCAATTTTATTTCAATGAACTTAAACTAAATGTAATATATTTTTGCTAATAAATTTCAGTATATATTTTTTAAAAATTTTTATTATTATTATGAAAGTAATTATTAGAAATGTTTAACCTCTAGTAAAAAATTTTCATTAACTGCCTAATCATTAAGCAGAATTTTATCTTAAATATTTCGATTTTTGAGCTTTTTGCTTTAACAGATAATTTCATTAGAGTTAATTTGTCACATTATTCAAAACTATATTTTCGGAATTTTACGATGGATTTGAAAATTTGAAGTACAACGAAGGAGAAATAATAGTATTAATGATAATAATAAAGGAAAAAAACTAAGATACACAAAACTTTTTAAGTCGCAAAAAATGTTAAAAATATTAAATATTTAAAAGAGCAAAAAAAATACTCGTATATTACCGCTTAAATGTATATATGATGAATTATTAAAAATAACACCAACAAATATAATTTAATAAAAAAAGTACACAATAGAAAAGTTTATACTTGTGATGAAAAACCATCAAAATTATTAAATAAAAGGCCTTTAAACAGTTTAAAATATACAGATAAATATGAACATGAATAAGTATTCAAAATTTAAAAAGTACCATAAAATAATAATCAGGATATAACTCTTTTAAACCAAATAATGATTTATGCTTTGACTTTAAAAATATATGATTTATTTTATGTAAGCGTTGTTCACTAGTAATTTCGTACTTGAATAATATACGCATACACTGTACAAAGAATCCACTTATCGAAGAAACACAAAATACTCTGGACAAAATAGGATTTTTTTTTTTTTTTTTTTTTTTTTTTAANTATTTGTTTTTTTTTTTTTTTTGAAAAAATAGTTCAAAACTCAAAAAGGGGCTTTTTCAACTTCAACTTTTATTTTAAGTTAACTTATTATGAATTCCCCAGTCAAAATGTATATTTCATAACTTACGAAATCATTTTATAAAATTAAAAAATGTTAAATTTTTTTTTTGTCTTCAGAAAATGTGATCAAAATTTTAAAATATCAATAACGATGTTATCGATAACAAAAGAAAAGGCTTTATCATTTTACGTTTTACCACATGCATAAGATGGAGCATTCTAGTCTATATTGCAACATATCAAGCTATATTAAGAAACAGTTCTTTGTTTTATTAAAAAAAAACATTTATTTCTCACCACAAATACAGTAACTACATTAAATTACCCGTAAAGGGTTAATAATAATCTTTCAATAAAATATAGAAAATCCCGTAACGGGTTAGAATAAACTTACAAATTCCAAAAACTACTCCAAAATATCAACAACTCTGCTGTTCTAATTTTATCGTCTGCTTTTTTTAAAATTATTTATCTCTTTATGTGTTTATTTTATTTTATTCATGATTTTGCCAGCCCGTTATTTTTTTAATATTTTTACTTTTATTCATGCTTTTGCCAGCCAACTATTTTTTAATATATTTAGACTTTATAATATTATCTAAAACACTAATGCGTGCCTGTCAGGGCTCAGTATAGGCATGATAGTCAACAAATTTCATAACGAAATGAAACTTATAAATGCTCAAACATCTTTTTAGAATGCATCTATTTTTAATGAGTCGTTAAAATGATAATGACAATATGTCTACACTTTTATTTTTTACAGCATAAATCAGAAGTATTAATCATTAAGCCGCTCTGCACCAGTGAAGGGAGAAGGAAGTGATTCCATAGGAAATTCTTTGCTAGGAGCACACGCTCTTGGAGTTTTAGATTATTAACGTCTTAGAGTATACGTATGTATACGCACGAATACGAGAGTACTGAATTGAGATCACATCCGTATGATCTTGGCTAGTATGATCCGTATGATCTTGATCCGTATGGCTAGTTTTATATACGATACTGTGGAGCGCTGAGGGAGAATCGCGTGATCACGGTCCTGTTGTTGACGTATGTCTGTTAAGGCAGAGGGGTGCGATTGTTCTTGCTTTCCTGTGGCGCCATTTATGGTCAAGAATTCGACTTCTGCCACACCCATACGTCACACCCGTTTGCAGAGCGGACCATTCATACACGCATTCATTAATCCACAGATCGTAATTTTGACCTGAATCAGAGAACGATCAATCTCCCATTCAGTACCCCCAGAGGTTTTGATTTAATGGAAACATGAAGGACTTTGCGACTCGACAGATTTAAGGAGCATCAGTCACCATTTATTACACGGAGAGTCTTCGGCCGGTGGGGTTCGAACCCACGAACTCTGGGACATGGGCTCAGCGCCTTACAGACCAGGCTATCCCGGCTGATCACGGTCCTGAAAGGGATATTGACAACGAAGCATTGAGTATTTTTTCCAAAGAAGTATTTACCATGACTGCGCATTGATGAAGTAATTGCATGGCACTATTGATAAAAAAGAAGAACTATTGCATTATTTTGAGCCTTTACATTTCGGTTGTATCGAATGTAATATAGATCCCCTCTTTGGTACCATTTGTCTGCCCCATTCGGCGGCTTGGCGATCTTCTTTAAATTTAAAAGGGACATTATTTGCTATTTTATGATAAGTCTGATGTTCTAAATATTCATGGAAGGTTAAAAAAATACATGCTTGATCAAAATTCTTACCACGATAACGAAACATTAAGTATGCTGTGCAATTCTTTCATTTGTAAGCTGCCCAGTCTGGATTATTGCCTTTCTTTTGCAGGTTTAGAAAGGTGTGAAATGTAAAGTATGCCTTTCACGATTGTTTTATAAAGTAAAGTGTCCAGTGTACACATGCCCGTTATTCCTTAAGCTGATGTTTTAAGTTTAAGGGCTATTGTCAGTTATATTCTTCAACGGTATTCCAATGCCTTTTTATCCTATGCACTGTTTTTTTTAAGGGGAAGGGCCTACTATTTGGTATTTATTGCGCTGACCTTTTTCTAATTTAAATTATGCGAAATTCATAGCCACCGCCGGTTGCGAAAGAAAAAAAAATTGCAAATACTAAACAAAACTAAAGGAATAAAATGTTATAGAATTAAAAACATACCAAGTGTGACAAACTCGAAATACTTTTGATTGCATTTTGTTATATGAAAGGTAATATATTATTTTCGATTTCTAAATTCCAACATCGAAAATAAATTCGCTGTCTGCTGCATCAGCCTAAAAAAAAAGTGCACATTTCTATCTCCTATTATTTTTTACCAGCAAAAGACGTAGAATAGTCTACTTCTAGATTAGACAACTTGCGATTGAAGGTCTAGTGCTGTTAACTTGTTGCCTTGTAATCCTGCACAACTGGCATGTCGACCAGGATAATTTTAAAGCCCTAGTGTGCATGTAGGTTTTTAAATATTCCATTCAATTTCTTTTTTCAGGAAGACAAAATATATATATATATGTAAGGCTAGCAGTCATGGTGAGTGTTGTTAGGCCACGCAGATAGCAGTTGGGAGGCAAAAAATATTTTATTAGCTTCACATAGTATATTTAAGACATTTTCTAGCAATGGCGGAGCTCAAATTCGCACTCAAAAACTTTGTGCTTAAGTTTTTATCTTAGGGAAAGTAGCAAAGGAATTTCCCTCTATTTTATTATATTTGAGGGGAAAAGGGAAATCCCAAGGATTACTATTGGTTTATGAAAGAGATCGAGCGTTTCCCACACAGAGAAAAGGGAAATATGTCCTGCTCTTAATTAAATGCATAGTTGAGCCAAAAATAGATTTAAGAACAGGATGTGACTTTTAAAAGTGTGAGAAAGTATTTCGAATAGAATAATTAATTAGTAATAAAGTAGGAGTTGTTTTATAGCAAAGAAACTAACATAAAAAGATTAATAGAAGCTTTTTATGTTACATATATATATATATATATATATATATATTTAAAAACCACGTTTATGTAGTGGAGAATAATAATTAAAAAACAAAAATTTGAAAAACGAAAAACGTGGGGCGCATGAAATACATAACAGTAGCAGTATGTGTGCTTATGAGAACATGTGTATGTATATCTGTAATTGTATCTGAATGTGGCTGTGCTTGTGGAATACGTTTGTGTATATGCATGTGTATGTGGATGTATAGGTGGCTGTGCATGTGTATGAGTAAGAAAATGTGTATATGTATGTGTATATGTACTGTTATGTATTTCATGCACCTCACGTTTTTCGTTTTTCAAATTTTTGTTTTTCAATTATTATTCTCCACTACGGAAACGTGGTTTTTAAAAATATTATTATTATTATTATTTTTTGTACTCACTTCCAAAATCTCAATTCTTTCACTCACTGTACACTAAACTTTTCAACTGACATGTGACACTAATTTGAAATAATCGAATAGACAACAAAAGACAATCGCGAAAATATAATTTTTTTTTTAATTTTAATTTTATTTTACGTTGTATGTCTTTTTTCTCTTCATTTTCATGCTATGTCATCCAATTCTGAACTATGTGCCTAGTTTGAAGTCAGTAGCTAGTCGGGAAGTTAGTTTAAAATCGATTACAAAATTCCACCCGAACAGACATACACGAAGCCAAGTTGATATAAACGTGGTAAAAAAAAAACAAAAAAAAAACAAAAAAACAAGAGCAGCTTTTAGCAAGAGCGCTTAAATTTACATAAATCATTACAAACATGTGAATAAAGAACCTTTGTTTTTTGGCTTTGGCAATGAGAAACTGAAACTAACTGTAAGTTGGGAAGAAATGAAAGCTTAAAAACAAAGCAAATAGTTTATATAAACAAATGAATTGGTCAATTTTTTTTATTATTCTTATTAATCATGCAAATTTAATGGTAATTTAGAGCTATATTTTAATGATTCTTCATAATACAAAAAGAATCGTTTTATTAACAAAAATCATCAGATACGCTTTTTTTTTAAACTTTCGTTACCTTGTATACTATTATTATTATTATTTACTTTTTAAACATGTTACGAGTTTATGTTACAATAAAAGTTTGTCCACCAAACACTGAAATTTATAATTGTGTACAAAAGAACATTTCACGAGTCCATGATATATTTGTTACAAATGTAATTTCCATATAGATCTTTAACATAATTGAATTCAATCATAATGTACATATTGAATTACATTTTCATTAAAAAAAAGATTTTCAGAATGTACAGGGTGTCGCAGAATCATTTGAAAAAACTTTTATTAGTTAACTTTTTAATCTATATGGAGGACATCACAAGGATTCAGAATTGCATAGCAACCCATAGTCGGTAACGTTATAAGAAAGCAGTATGACAGGTACAAATAAAGAACGAGACTGAGATCATCTGAAATATTTACTGGTTAAGGATATTACATGTGCTGTGGGAGATCATAAGTGAAAACGTCACAAAAAATGTTAAAAGTTTCCAATATTTCCAGCGATGCATACGCTACACCGTTGGGCCATGAATTAAGGGACTCGCTCTAATACAACTGGAATTTGTTGGATATCCGCAGCCACTCACATGGCTTATCCATTTCGGAATCCACGGGTTTTGAGTACACAACACTTTTCTCATAGAAATAAATTCATGCTGCTTAAATCCGGAGAGTATGGTGGCCATGGAACCAGTCCACCATGCACAATCTATATAGATAACAACACGTTTCCTATTATGGGCTGCTATGCAAATCTGATTCCTAGTGACGTCCCAATAATCCCAGGACATCTTTTATAAGTTTTATAAAATTAGGCACCCCACACATACGAAATTATAGGCTAAAAATACATTGGTATCAATGAGCCATTAAAGGCCATTGGGATTGCAAAATGATCCGCAAAGAGCTTCCGAAACAGTTTCCCGAACAGTACCGAGGATTAACGAACGCAGTGAGTAGAAGGTGGCGCTTCTCTAGTCTTTTTTTATCATGTAGAACGGTGATGCAAATGCATTATGTTAAAAAAACGATGAAATTTATTTCTCGCACTGGCGATAAAGAACTGAAAACTGAAATATCAAGCGAGTGAGCAGTCATAAAGATGAAAAAACAAAACAAAATGGAACTATAAATGACGTATGTTTATATGAAGCTAACTACGTCTACATGCATCGTCAGTGATACAGTTGTTAAATAAATTAAAATAAAATTTTTAATTTCTCAGAAATAAATAAAGTAAAATTTACAACATCTTTTCTTTACTTTTTACATTTTATCAATGAGGGAGAGAAAGTAAGTAAAATAAATAGTTTAGAATTATATGAAAAAAGATAAGTTTTTTTCCTCCACCTTATGCTCGTTATTTATTTAATTTCAGGAAACAAACACAACCATTGAAGTTTTAATAACAAAATGTGCAAAAGATTTTTAACTAAAATATTTGAACATTTGTAAGGAAATTTAAATGAAAATCCTGTTTATAAAAGAAAACATTTTTGTTAAGCTATTGAATTATATTGGAATTCTCAGACATTATTGATAAAATAAATGTATATATCCACAAAGTACATCGATAAAAAAAAATTATATTAATATTCTTTCGTAGTTCAATTATTTTGAATATAGTCTCTTAAAAATAAAATGCAATGCACAATTTGGATTAAAAACTCACCAAGGGTTGAAATTGAATCCCTCTTTCAATTTATCAAAAATCACTCAGATTTCTTTAAACGTCAAAAAGTCGCAATAGTCTAACCGGAAGCTGTTTACTGATTGAATTTATCCGAAATGCATATTTGAATAAAGTTAAATCTAAATACGCGATACAAGAGATTAAAACTAGAAAATATAACTTTAATAAAAATTGAAAAGTTTAAAGAGTTTTCAAATACATCGAATATTTTAGATTAAACAAAATCCAAATTATAATAAATTCATCTGTAGTAACTTGAGATATTTTAAACAGCTTTAACAAAACAAAAATGATCGATGGCTTTCAGATACTGAATTAACTTTTGTTTAATTATATGTCCTTAGAAATTACAAAATTGCTGCATTATCGATCGTAGAAAATTGTTTACACTACAGAATTTTTTTTTAATTGCATTGAAGTCTCGTAGTTTCCTTTTAGACAAAAAGGAAATCCCATGCATTGTTACATAATTGAAAAAAACAAACAAACAAATGAACGAATAGAAATAATATCACTTGTATTAAGCGTATTAATAAGAAATATTGTATTTTAAAACGCAATGTGGCAACTTAAAATCAAGAAATAAATATACCAATTTATATATTATATATAACATGCATATATTGTATATATTGTATATAACAATTTATATATTGTATATGGCGCAGGTGGCTTGTCGTCGGCCTTCTGAGCCCAAGTCTGCGGGTTCGATCCCCGGCCGACACCGGATTTTCGGGATGCAGAAAATCCTCAGCAGTCATGTCGAATGATTATGCGGCATGTAAAAGATCCCTGGAGTGCCTTATAGACTCTTGGCATTTCCGGCAAAATTAAATTCCTAGTGCACTTTAGCATCCAAATAGAGTATCGGTGCTACCATCTAGTGTGGCAGAAACTAGACGTCCAAATTAACATGGTCAACGGTATCTCACCCATTGT
This sequence comes from Parasteatoda tepidariorum, assembly GCF_043381705.1. NCBI lineage: Eukaryota > Metazoa > Arthropoda > Arachnida > Araneae > Theridiidae > Parasteatoda > Parasteatoda tepidariorum. The sequence goes on along the minus strand of NC_092207.1, from coordinate 24,915,812 downwards.
GGTGGTCCTGAAAGAGTGGATACCACTTCTGGAGAACGCACTAGGTCTGCTCATCAGGAAGATTGATTGTGCAGCTTATTGGAAATGAAAAAAATATTGTATATTAAATACAATATACAATATAATGACTTGTTGTCTTTGAGTAACAATTCGTGCGCGCAATAAATGTATTTGATTATCATTTATTTAATAACATCGAGTAAGAAAATTTTTTAAAAGTGTAAGAAAAGTAATGTTAGAATTTCATTCGCTTTAGAATTTTTAAAGGAGGAAAAAATCGAAAAAATCGACTTGTATCGAGTACTCGAAAATAGACACCCTTTATCAAGACTTCTCAGACTTGAATGAAGAAAATAAAATATATTTGAATGAAAACGCGAAGTTTGTACAGATAAAATGGAAAATAAAATAACGGAAAAGTAAAATTGGAAAAACTGCGGTAGCCGAGAAGTGAATCAGGACAGGATGCAATTCAATGCACTTAGAGCTAGGACTCACTAAGGAATAGGAATTTCTATGGTTGAAACAAGGTTCCAAGGCATCAAGATGAGGTTATGTGAATAGGATCGAAAGAATTTTATCGTTATGGAAACTAAATTTATGTCGTGTGGCAATCGAATTTTCAATATTTAATATACTATTGTGTTCTTTTTAGCCTAAATTTTAAAAGTACGCTAGCGTGATATAATCAATGTTGCATTCGCAAATTATGTGGTAAAACCCTCCATTTATGTTAACTCTTAATTCTAAATAAATACCTGAGTGTGATATTTATTTGAATAAAATATATTTGAATAAGAACGTAAATTTTGTACAGATAAAATGGAAAATAAAATAACGGCTGGAAAATAAAATTGGAAAAACTGCGGTAGCCGAGAAAGGAATCAGGACAGGATGCAATTCAATGCACTTAGGAGCGATGTTGGAGCACTAGGACTCACTAAGGAATCGAAATTTCGATAGTTGAAACAAGGTTCCAAAGCATCAAGATGAGATAATGTGAATAGGATTGAAAGAATTTTATCGTTATGGAAATTAAATTTATGTCGTGTGGTAATCGAATTTTCAATATCGGGCATATCTATTGTGTTCTTTTTAACTCAAATTAAAAAGTACACTAGCGCGATATAACCAATGTTGCATTCGCAAATTATGAGGTAAAACCCTCCATTTATGGTAATTCTCCATTGTAAATAAATGCCTGAGTGTGATATTTATTTAATACGTAATTTTTTTAAATGAAAGATTGAAAATATTTTGGCATCTATTGTAAAAGTGAGGGTGTCACGGATATATATTTCATCAAAGTGGTTAACTTGATCTATAACAGACAAGTGAGCCGTTTGGATGGAACTTCATTAATTACCGATATAAAAGTATGTAAAATTGTGTGAACTGAATATTTTATTATTATTTTAGTTTTGCTTTCTTTGTTAACGAAAATTAGATACTTGTGATACTTTAGAATGAATTCCAGTATAAATAGAACGTACCACATTCTCCCCCGCTTACAAAAAAATCCATGAAAAATGAATAACAGGAAAAAAATAAAAATGTATCTATAACGCTATGACGCTCTTATCTTTAATTAATAAAACGGAATTTCAATATTAAACATGTAAATTAACTCAAAGAAATTCATTACAGGATCCTATGAATATTCAAGAAGTAGTAATTTACATGTTCCTATTGCTAACACCTGTAGAATTAAGAAATTTGCTGTCAAACGCAAATAAAAAATACTTCACTAAAAATTCATTTAGTTTAGTCATTTAGTGGTCCAAAAAGCTGAACACGTTGTAATGAAGTCGAATTTAAATTCCAGACATAATTATTATTCACCAGTGATATTCTTTTTTTTATTAGCGAACGGTATCAACTTTTGGAGGAATGATTAAAATCCAACAAGTTGCCATTTTAATTATTCCACAACACAACGAAGGTTTGGAGAGGCGTGTTATTATCTTACGTACATCATAGAGCGAAATATGATCCCTCTAGGGTTAAAAAAAAATTCTAACAGAGTATAAGATCTGATCCAATTCGTAAGCAGAAATTAAATGTTAACTCCTCGATGCGAGAAATCTGTCGGGTTGGTACAACCCTGAAACCATCTGAGGGGAGTTTAATTAAAAGCAATTTCATTCCACTCCGTTGCGTTTTCGTTGCCTTGAAAGATGCAGGGCTACAATCTCAACCAGAGGAGAAGAAATCCTCCTTGATGGAACATCTTCTTCAGATTTCGTTTTTGATTCTTCAGATACGACACCATCTTAGCTCTAAAAAAATAAAGGGGAATCAGCCGATATTACATTAGAGAAATGTAATTATCCTAATGTAAATGAAAAGGGATCGACTACAAATTTGAATAGATGGTGTTTTTCGATTCAGAAATATTTTCCGTTGGTTCAGTTCGAAGTTGCAATCATAGATGGCGCTGTGCTGTCTGATCTGAGTTAGAAAATAAAAAGGCAGGATGCTCAACAAGAGACCCTTTCAAATGAGTGTTTCTTTCACAATTAATCGTAGGGAACATGCGTTAATGGAGCCATTTTCTTTAATGATATTTATTTTTAATATCATTAAATAAAATCATTTTAAGACTTAAATTTTTGTCATCAAAAACAAATAAATGAAGAAGTAAAACTAACTTTCTGCCATTAAAGAACCAGCATAGGTGTGAAGACTTTATTTTAAGATTGGCCTGTATGCTAACAAGTTTTAATGGCATTAAAATTTGATAAAAGTGCTTTTTTATCGTTTTTAGTTCAATACAAAAACCTTAATTTCACATTTTAAAATTGTGTACTTTAATAGAATATAAACAGATATAGTAATAAGAACATGCAAATTATATTTTAAGTTGCAAAACACTACTGTTTTCCATCGCTCTTATAATATTTTATTGCTGTCCTACAGGGTACTAAAAAAAAAAGAAAACAAACAAACTCCGGACTACCCTGAATAGCTTGTGATCTAATGATCAGATCTTCTGGTTATAGAACTCAATCTTAATGTTTCGAGAGGGTGACCTTAAAAATGCTTAATAATTAGTACATACGATATTTTAAGTTGCGAAACCAGACACAAAACGTATTTTCTCTGAATAAACATGCTTTTTTTTCGACGGATTCAAATTTCTGACCCCCAAAATATTGGAAGTAGCCACAATCTAGGTCCCCATAGTTTGCTCAGGAGAGTGATCCAAAGTTTGAACCCCTTAATGTTAATTTTTCATATCTCGAGAAATTTTTTAGCGAATTGAAAAGTTTTGGCATACAATTATAAACTTTGTTTATCCAAACATAATTCCATGCAAAAATTAAATTTTAGTAAATATTTATTACTTTTTATTATTTTTAATTATTTTATAAATAATTGTCGAAATTTGTTTAAATTGCAAGGTGCAAAATTTTTTGCATAATTTTAAAATATGTAATTTTACATGGAAAAATAAAAAAAATTGATTGAAATCGGTTGAATAGTTCCCGAGAAATTGAGTTTTAAATGTGCGACATTTTTAAACAAACAGCATTTAAAAACAGGACAAATCCATCGATTCAAAAAAGATATGTACATAAAAAATTCATATATTAATTACAATTGAAAAACAAACTCAATATAAAACCAAGCGAAAGGTTTTTAGTTTATTCATTTCCTGTTAAGTTATTATTTGTCAGAAGAATACAAAAAATCATAATGTATAAGAAAGTAATTCGGGAATATTGTACTGATTCAGTTGGTTAATATATCGCTACCGAATTCATTGAATTTAGTTCCCAAGAATTATTACTTCTATATACTAAAAAGTTGAATCAGTTCATATTAGTTAAAAAGTATTTCTTTGAATTGATATGAGTAAAACTGATATTGGATTCATTTTTCCAAATTGATCCAAATGAATACATTTCTTTAATTTTTAGATTCAGAGTTTTTAAATGATGATGCTATTTTGGAGTTAAATGTATAAGTTAATTTTTTTACATGTTTTAGGGGTTTTACTAAATTTTGAAATGAATTTATTCAAACTGTACTAGTTTAAGGCATGACTGATTCAATCAAAGTACTTGGTATTTTACAGAACTTAATTGCAAAACGTAATTAAAAAACTTAAATATAACTTAATTACAAAATATCATATACTGGTACGAACATACCTCTTTTACTCAGCGTGCAATAAAGAGAGCTTCATGTGCGATAACTGATCATTTTCCGATATGATTGATTTTATTATAAGCTGGTGCAGGTTGTTTCTTAATTGCTGTACCACCAAACCGTTTCGACTTTTTCCAGTATCTTTTAAAATGTATTGTAAGTCTTATTTTTAGGTATGATTGTTCGTTTTGTACAAAGTGCGTACTTTGATTACAGCCATATTCCTTTTAAGTCTAGTTTTCTCGTTCAAAATAAATTAACCGAAACATTTTGTGCAATAAAGCCCTTTATTTGCGTTATTTGATCATTTCCACATATGATTGATTCAACCGTAAACTGTTGTAAGTAGTTTTGTTTATTGCTGTACCGCCTAAACATTAAAATTTTTCCAGCAAATTTGAAAATGCATTATCTTTACGCATAATCGAGCATTTTGTGCAAAGTGTGCACTTTGGTTACAGCCATATTCCTCAGAAGTCCAGTTTGCTTGTTCTCAATAAATTAACGAACACATTTTCTGCTATAAAGAGCCCATGTAATGAGTCGCTTGATCATTTTTAAGCAGTATGTCGACCACCACCAAATACTTCTAATTGAGCAATATGTTATCGAAAACCACCGACATTTTCTAATTGAGCAATATGTCGACAACCACCGAATATTTCTAATTGAGCAATATGTTATCGAAAACCACCGACATTTTCTAATTGAGCAATATGTCGACAACCACCGAACATTTCTATTTGAGCAATATGTTATCGAAAACCACCGACATTTTCTAATTGAGCAATATGTCGACAACCACTGAACATTTCTAATTGAGCAATACGTTATCGAAAACCACCGACATTTTCTAATTGAGCAATATGTCGACAACCACCGAACATTTCTAATTGAGCATTATGTTATCGAAAACCACAGACATTTTCTAATTGAGCAATATGTCAACAACCACCGAACATTTCTAATTGAGCAATATGTTATCGAAAACCACCGACATTTTCTAATTGAGCAATATGTCGACAACCACCTGTTGTTTCTTATTCCCAGACAAATCTTCCATATTTTGTGCAATTTTTTTCTATTATTCTACTTAAATTTTAATATCTGAACTTTTGGTAATTTTATGAATAATTTAAATTCATTGGTTAGTTGGGCATAATATAGCGCAATATTTTTTCAACATATTGTTTTCAAAAAATAAGGTGTCATATAGATTTAATATTGTTAGAAAATAATTGATTGCGCTAAAGCATCGCATTCTTTCCTCATTTGTTTCTAAATTAAAGGAGTGCATCTTGGTAATTTTATTCTAATATGAAGTAAAATACCTTGTAGGTTAAGTTCTATTCACTTATAATTCTAAACACATCTTCTAAAACTCGTGGGTTTTGATTACAGAAAAATAAATTAAAACACCAAGAGATAGAAATAGATCCTGACAGTTTGACAGGTCGTCTGCTTCCCGATAAGATTAGTGCAATCGACTCCATTTTAAAGTCCCGCAAATCTTATTTATCAGCCTTCATTAGAGTCAATTTATCCTTTCAATTAAACCTTCAAAGAATACTGGATTTATTTAGTATCGTTAGATTGGCTTTTCGGTTTTAACTTCTATGCTTTATATTTCAAGAGGTAGATGACTATAAATAACGACGAATTTTCCATTCCCATTTTTCTTCAAAATCAAATGGAATGTCAATGTATCGTTTAAGGCTATTTTACAAAACCCTTTTATACGCAAGGCTATTTTTGGAAATATACACATTTCGAAATTCTCTTTTTGAAACACTGTCTGTTATGCAACGCTTTATTAAATCATTCAGCTTAAACAAAAATTACTAAAAGCTTATGTGAATAAACTTATTATTTGCTGATATTTTAGAGTATGTAATTTTAAAATATAGCTTAAAAATGCAATGTGTAATTTATCATTACAGTCAAAGGATAAAATTTAAAATTTATTATTACAGTATATATATATATATATATATATATATATATATAGTGTATAATTGGTATCAAATGAAAAAAAAAATGGCTAAAGATTGTATTAAATGATTTCAACGGATCAGTCATTGAGAATTATTAAGACTANATATATATATAAAGTTTGTTATTTACCATGTTTTTTTTAAAGAACTGTGAAAAGTATTATTATACATATTAAGTTACCCGAATAACCTATAAACATCTTTTATTAAACGAACCTGCACCCGAATGTTCTCACTATTAAACATATTTTAACCAAGTGTAACAAATTTAAAGCACAGAGACAACGCCATTTTGGTAGCTTTTATTCAATATTGACTTTAATTGGGGATAAACCACACAATAACATTTTTAATTATCTTAGGGACATTGGTTTTTACAAATAAATTTAGTTTTAACTTATAGCAGAATGTTTCTTATAAAACAAGTTGTAGGTGCGGTATGGCCAAACATGGCTTTTGCACCAATAATTTTTAATAAACTAACAAATTAACTAATTAATTTTTTTAAACAGGAAATAAAATTTCTTCGAATGTTTAAAATATTTGTCCATTTTTGAATTAATAGACTTATCATCGTGATTAGATAAATTAGAAAATAGAAACACATAACGATAATCTTTCTTGCTATGAAATCTAAAATATGTTAAGATAGGTAGAATTCTGACCCACCCCAGGGGAGTATGTGGAAATAAAAAGTTAAATTATTACGTTAAATATTTAAGCTAAGAACTAAAAATACAGTAAAATTTTACCAAATGACAGTGGTGGTGATCAATTAAAAGTGAATTAACTGAAAACTAAGGTAATTAAAAACATGTTTTAAAAGCAATGAAAGCTAAAAGCGCCGGTGTAAATGTCAAGAATTAAAATGATTATAAAAATAAAGGAAATTAGAGATGAAAATAAAATCACAAAACTAAAATTCAATGAGAGCTGAAAATCCTCAGTGTAAATGTCTAAAAGTAAAAGTCTGAATAAAAGTCGATGTGTGAAGACTAAAATCACAAGTAGATAAAAGTGAAAGATGCAGAAGACTGTAAAAGTTGATCGGTATAAAATACAGATGACATGTTTTATTGTTGGTTCATGACTGGGGTCAGTTGATCTGTGGCTAGAATGTCCTCGAGGGTTTGTTTTATAATTTGAATCGCAATTTTCCTGCCTACCAATATAGCAAAGAATTGGTGGCTAAAATATGTTAAGTAATTTTAAAAATATGTGTATTAAAACTGTTCTCCAATTTACTCTCTCGTCACACAAAATAACACTTTTTAGCCAATAATGTCCCTAACAGTTATTCATAACTGTTAGATTGTGTCCATCTGATACCGGTGAATATAAATTTAGTGCGAAATGAGAATTATGTGAAAATAATATTCATTTTGCACTCATTTATATCAGCGTTCTCTGATTCAGGTCAAAATTACGATCAGTGGATGAATGTATGAATGAAAGAATGAAACACAACGATGTAAAATACAAGGTGCGAGCGTGCCGAAAGGCCTTTGGATGTTTAGATTATCTTGTTCCCTCAACTCTATTTTTCAACCCCTCTTTAGCCTTACTGTAACTTGATTGTAATTTTCCACACCTATGTGTTTCCCTCTATTATTCTGTGTTTTAACTTTGATGAAGGTTTTTATGATAGAGCCTAAACTATGGTACGTTTATGCAATTGCAATATTATTTGTCCTTTTTTAACGATGGTTAGCGTTATACGTATCATTACATAACGTAAAGCTATCTCTTTAATTCTAGGATCAAACTTGTAGTTTTTATTTTAGACCACAATTAAAGGTTAAAAATGGGATAAATGGGATAAGGAATTCTTTAAAAAGAACTGCGTTAATTATAATTAGATAAGCCCATAATATTCGCAGTTTTTGATAAATACCTTGTTTAATATAAAAAATAGAAAAAAAGCACTGATTGACTTATTGCAAATATGTAGATACTTAATATTAAATATACATAACGATATTTAATAAATGCATACAATACTTAAATATTTGAACTTCATTTAAAGACTTAATATTAAATGCATAAATATCGTTTTTTTTGTGACCAATCACTGGGTTTGTGCAATAAAAGAATAAAGGACAAAAAGTTCCCTTTGCTTCTGAAAGTGCAAACATCTTTTCCAAAGCCTTCAAGCAAAATCAAGGAGCTATTCATCTAATTTGATGAGAGACATTTTTTGCGCATTCATCCTTCTAAGGTGGTCAAATAAGATGATCCTTTCCGATTCACAGCTTTTATTTGCTTAATAAGAAAGGAAAAAGAGGTGAAGAAAGAAATCGACTCTGTCGCGCTAACAAATTTAACTTTTCTCTCTCAGACAAATTAAAACGCGAAAATTGCTTTTCTTAATCACAGGTGTAATTTTTTCCCCTCTCCTTCTGCTTATCAGGTTTCGAATTGGGCGGGATAGTTCGAAGAAGTCGTGGCTGTATTTCGTCATTGATATTTTCATTATTCCCCCCCGTGGAAAGAAAAACAGGAAAAAGAAGGAAAAAGTTCGGTAATGAAAATTTAGGAAAAGAATTGAACTGACGTCGAGTGAGTGATTTTAACCTGTTATTAGAAAATTCAATGATAGTAAAATCAATCTGTCACCAGAAAAAAAAGAAATATCTTACATTGTATCTTCTTTTAATTCTTTGAAATAAGAAAATTCATTGATTTGCTACCAAGAACTTTCAGGAATAAATGCTGCAGTAAAGGAAATATACTGTATTGATTTTATATTATCTTGATTTTTCAATAAAATTAATACAGTTTAATGTAAAAGTTAATGTTTACTAAAAATAATTTGTTTCAAACTTTGTTTGTTAAGTAATATGCTTTAAAAATGGTAATATCATCCATATGTCAAATCTTTTTTTTCTACGGCTGGCACGGAACATAACATTCGTTCTTCACCTCTGAAGATGCCGGAAGTGTTGCTCATTTAACGTTACGCAGTGGACACCTGTGACCCATAGGCCACATTCACACATCACAGAAAAACGCATAGAGAGAAACATCCATGTCCTACGCGGGGTTCGAACCCGCAACCATTGGCTTCACACTCAGGCACGCTGACCGCTCAACCACCAGGCCGACTTACGTCAAATCTCGCACTCTTTAAAAAAAGAGTCTTTATATTGGGTAAACATTTTATGGTTTCACTGATTATAACTGAGGTGACTTAAATCTGCTTTGTTTTTAGAGTATGTAATACTGAGCAAAAAATCTATTCTTCGATTTTTCAGTAATTTTAATTGCAAATATTTAAAGTTAAGCTCTCCCGTAACTGGCAATTAATTTACAACGGATATATGGAGGATAAGATTCCACAATTGCATGGTCTATGGTATGAATACAGCAATCCTCCAAGCATTGTGCACCGGATGTCTTTATATCCTAGACAAGCCCGTACTCATTAATCTGAAGCTGAGTAGACCTCCACCGAGGATAAAGCCTAGTTCTTCAGAATGATACAATACTTTTATTTAGCAACAGTGGAACACATTTGCAGTACATCTTGTGCCATTGTGAGTATTTGCTGAGCGAAAAAAAATACATAATACTGACCTTTTTTAAGTTTCCCGACTACTTCACCTAAGTTTCAGAAATTTTAGTACAATTTAGCTAAATTTTAGTTTAAACGGTAAAAAATTCCAAATCAAATTACAGTAAATTTTTCTGTATTCAGGATGTATACTTTTTACTGTAATCGATTTTTAAAAGAACATTTTCTGGAATAAAATATTTATTATACCCTAATTTTTACAGTAATAATTACCGTAAAGTAACTTTAAATATGCATTACTGTAATATAAATATTACGGATGATGCACCCTAAATGTCAATACTTTAAATTGTAATTTCATTCGGAATTCTTTACAGCGCACAGGTCAATGCTCGTAGATGAAACGCTTATNACAGTAATAATTACCGTAAAGTAACTTTAAATATACATTACTGTAATATAAATATTACGGATGATGCACCCTAAATGTCAATACTTTAAATTGTAATTTCATTCGGAATTCTCAATGCTCGTATATGAAACGCTTATATCTGTGTCAAGTTTACGAAAAACTATATAGTTAAGATGGTGGATAACTCCCCCCCCCCAAAAAAAAATATTCGAAACGTACTTTAAATATCACAATCAAGAAAATTAATATATGAATAGTTAAACAGTATCATTCTCTACATTAATACTTAGAATTACGCTAAAAACGTGGATACAGCTTTATTACTTCAATAAAACATATACAGCATTAATAATGCTATAAAGAACAATTTTTGTTAGTAATGGAAGAATTTTTATTTGAGTTATTATGTGATATACACCACAAAATTTACAATAAAACTTCTTGCAAAGTAGTTCTAGCTTTAAGTCCATGAAATTTTATCAAATTATACGCTTAATGCATCATATTTTACAAATCGAAATCTACATATAACGGTTGGCAATTTAAAGTCATGAAAGATTTAGTTTCTATTTAACTAGTTTTCTTTATTACGCCTGGCATTACACATTTCTTAATTTCTTCAACTGTGTGTTTTTTCTTCTTTTTTAAACTAAAAGAAACTTTTTTTTTGTATTTATGAGTGAGAAAATACTTCTGTAAAATAAAGTTTAACCATTGCTTTAAAAGTAAAAGCAAATAAAACATTTCAAAGAATAATTTTGTTTCTAGGATTACATTTGTAACTTAACAGATAATACTTTATGATTTGCCAAATAAAACTTTTCTTTTAAGCAATAGGTTTTGTATAGTGATAAATTTGTCTGATTGCTTTATTTGAAAAACAATTAAAACTGTCTATTCGTAAATAGTTCAGCTTAATATGTCTTTATTAATGAGAATTATATTCAAAACTAAATTATGGAAGAAAATTGTAAACTTTAATATTTAATGAATTATAATAAACTAAGAAGGACTATATATACTATAAATAAAGAAAGGAACTACGGAGTTGTAAAAACATTTCTACAATGCCAGTCTTGTCATTAGATGATAAAGTAAATATAAACCATGTTTGTAAAATTTTAATAATTGTTTATTGTTTAACCTCGAAGCTCGATGTATGGGTTCCCCATGTTCACACGGAGAGGAATTTGTGTCGTCGCGTTGACGTCTGTGATTCGCTTCTCAAACGTCACGAAAATGATCCATTTTTGAAGCGCATCATTACTGGGGACGAAAAATGGGTTGTCTATAGCAGCGGTTCTTAACCTATGGGTCGCGACCCAAAATTGGGTCTCGAAGCATATTTCTTGGGTCGCGCTGAGTCGAACCAAAAAAGTTAGTAATACACCAAATAATAAGTAATACCAACACCTCCTAGAAGAAGTCATTGTGGCTTACTCAGCCTAATTTTGACTTTTTTTGGGTCGCGACATGAACATATTTCTCAAATTTGGGTCGCGGCTTAAAAAGGTTAAGAACCACTGGTCTATAGCAATGTCAAACGCAAGAGATCGTGCAGGAAAAAAGATTAAACGGCTCAAAGCATTTCGAAAGCCAATATCCATCAAAAAAGGTGATGCTGCCTGTTTGGTGGGATATTAAGGGGATAGTTTTTTTTTTTTTTTGATCATTTACCGGATAACACAACACTCAATTCGGAAGTCTACTGCCGTCAGCTGGACAAACTGAATGATGCTCTTCAACAGAAAAGGCCTGAATTAATCAACAGAAAAGGTATAGTGTTNAAAACGGGTTGTCTATAGCAATGTCAAACGCAAGAGATCGTGGAGCAAAAAAGATTAAACGGCTCAAAGCATTTCGAAAGCCAATATCCATCAAAAAAGGTGATGCTGCCTGTTTGGTGGGATGTTAAGGGAATAGTTTTTTTTTTATCATTTACCGGATAACATAACACTTAATTCGGAAGTCTACTGTCGTCAGCTGGACAAACTGAATGATGCTCTTCAACAGAAAAGGCCTGAATTAATCAACAGAAAAGGTATAGTGTTCTACCAAGATAATGCAAGATTTCATACAAGTTTGGTCAATCGCCAAAAACTGTTACAGCTTAAATGGGATACACTGCCACGCCCACCATATTCTCCAGATCTGGTGTCTTCGGATTATTATTTGTTCTGGTCACTACAGAATTTTTTGGACTGCAAAACCTTTACTTCAAATGAAGAGGTCAAAAATCACCTGGATCAGTGTTTTGGCAACAGAGACCACAAATTTCAAGAGCGAGGAATCATGCTACTACCAGAAAGATAGCAAAAGGTGTGGGACCAGAATGGGCAATAAATAATTTAATAAAATATTTATTCATTATACGAAAATTGTCTTTAATTCCCCCCCCCCCCAAAATAAAAACCAAATTACTTTCTGAACTACCCAATATATATTATTATTATTAATTAATTACATTATTAATTATCAATTAATTATTAAATAATTATATTATCTTTTAATTATATTATTCATTATTAATTAATTAAGAATTATTGGTTCGGAATAATACCTAATCTAAGAATTGTTTGTTCTTTGAAAATCTTTTAGCAAAGTTAATTTTAATTTAGATGTTATATCTTTTTTACTTGTCCGCAACTTGTTTTAAGAAGCTGATGTTCGTTAGCACAATTGCGGTATGAATAATGTACCACATCTCGTTGAAGTCAGAAATCACAGTCTATCTGAGGGGCTGTCAGAACAAGGTTGAACGTGCTTGTAACAGTCTGTTTACAGGTTTGCTCGTCACCTGAATTTAATTTATTGTAACATCTCATTTCTAGTGAGAGTTGCCTACATAACAGAAGAATATCTATAATCGTTGGCGTTACGTTACATATTGAATATCGATATTAAGAAACTTGTTCTAGTTGTCTAGGTAACAAAAAATAAGAGAAATCATATTTAGGAAAACTAAACATGAAATTTTAATTTTGTGAAGAGCGTTCGTTCTTTTTTCTGTATAATTGGGGTGCCTCTCTGTGAAGAAAAAAAAAACGAGCTGTTCTTTGTTTTATGCGTAAAATGGGTTAAAAAATATTAAGATTAGATATTTGACATTATTGGCTGTCTTAGAATGGCATGTTGGATTTAATGTTGTTCTTTTGACATTATTTAATGCAACTACCATTTTTAAAACAAAATAATATTTATTTCTGTATCCCTCTATGACTTTCGATGTTTTCATTGATTTTTATTACTGTAATTGAAATAAAGATGCACAAGTGGTTATTAAAAACATATTTAAATTATGAAAATATAAATGGTTCAGGCTTTAAATTATCTTACGATTTTTAAAGCTAAATCGGAACACACTAATAACTTTAAAACGTGATAAATCATATTTTATATTTCAAAGCAAATATCTCAGCACATAAATTGGCTTCGTCCAGAAATAACCGGAAGTATAGATTAAGTGTAGTCGACATATTTAACCATTGTTTACGTTGATTATTTAACATTGTCGACTTATTTAACCATTGTTTACGTTGATTATTTAATAATGTCGACATATTTAACCATTGTTCACGTTGATTATTTAACATTGTCGACATATTTAACCATTTCTTACGTAGATGATGTTACCAACCTAAAAAAAAATAATGTTGTTTTTGTAACAGTCCATTGGAGTTCAATACGACAGCCTGATATGTAGGAAGATTTCTGATATAGTTACCCTTCGTTAGAACAACTGGATTTTTGCTGGTATATTTGAGTCAAAATGATATGAAAACTGCATAAAAAAATTTACTTGCTGCTAAGACTTATAGTACATGTAATAGGAATATAAGTCGTCTTATTTATTTTATGCGTTATTATGCTCTTAAATTCGTATCATATTATATTTATTTTTATATTCTTAAGTTCTTATTATATTCCAGGGCTCGAAAAACAGCCCGTCCGCCCGTCCTCGGCGGTCAAAAATTTCCCGCTCGAATCCGACGTCCGCGTGGACGGCCATTTTCCCGTTAATGTTCGTGATACATTTCCAATTTTTGCTATTTTACAAAAGTCTAGCACCTCACTTCTAAAATGACCATCTAATCTAGAAATCCCGTTAATTCCTCCGTCAGACCAAATACGCATGTTGTCGTAATCGATAAACAAAAGAAAAGTTGCTCTGTGCATGTGCATTTGGACTTCTAACAAAGGAACTAACAATTCCTCTGATCATGTACCACCCAGCTCGAATTGATGTTTTCTCTGGCTGGTAGTACTGTAGCGGTTGAAAGGGTTTTTTTAGCAATGAACTTACAGAAAACGCATTACGTACTGGTCTTAAACATAAAGAAACGCAATTATGAGCATCTACCTAAATGGAAAACCCCTTTCATATTTCTGTGTAGAAACCTCTGTAATTCATTGGCTTGATTGTGGAACTAGCAAACGTCATATTTGATTCATTTAAAAAACGCAGTACCCTCGGATAAATTGACATTCCAGATAACTTGACCTTTGTTATTTAAATTATTTCATAAAAGAAATACTAGGTTACTATTAGTAACTTAGTATTTCTTTTATTACTTTATAATGTAATCCTAGTATTTGAAATCCTAGTAACTACTAATTCATTGTGCAATTTATGTAAATGTTTGTAATAAATAAGAGGAAATTATATTTTATTTATTTATAAGCTTCGGGTTAGTTTCAAAGGAGGACTGGTACATTGTTGGACAAGCCGTCCTCGGGGACGGGTAAAATTTCTGTGTTTTTTCGAGCCCTGTTATATTCTCATTGTTACTTTCTTATATTTCTGTTTTATTTTTAGTGATGCATTTTATTAATATTTAGTATTCCACTTATACATCTACGTACATTAATTACATAGAATGGTTATGCGTTGAACAATTAAATGAATAATTTCGAATTCCAAATTCGTCCATCAACAAATTGAATCATTAGAAAAAGAATTTTTGGAAAACTCTATATATAAATTCACCCATTTATTTAACCAAACGGAAGCATTTATGTCATTTTTTCCCCTTCAGTTCATCAATAAATGGTTAATATCTTCCGTTGTCTCTATGATCCCAGGTTACGTTACACGTAATGCAGTTTTTATTGTTACATCGAACGACAATTCCAAATGATCGCACATTCCAACATAAAAAACACCTGTTAAACTTCACCTGGAACTCACGAAAAACGTTAAAAAAAAAGAGAGATATTGTCGTTATTAAAAAATATGGCTGACGAACAGCCTCCCATTCAATTCTCATCAGGTAAGTATGAGTGGGAGGGTGGTGGGTGGGATCATGCGCTGTCAGAAGGCGCTACTGCTAATGAATGCTCAATTCCGGAAAGAGAACCAGAGACCCCCCACCCCGCCCCCGCAACAGGAAATTAAAATTGATGACGGAAAGCCAACAGCGTTATGATATCGATTAAACGGCCTCGGAAAAGCAGATATTAGGATGAGGCGTCACAGATGGAAAAATAAAAGACAACAAGAAAAAGTATAACACACGTTGCCAAAAAGCGAATAGGAAAAGTGGTGTGATTGCAAATAGCCAGAGGACTTGCCGTTTGGCGAAATGAAAATGTGAGGTTTGGCGTTTAAATTAGATTTGGGGTTTTGAAAAGTTTGGTTGTGTCAAATTAATGAGAGATAGATTAATTTTGGCTGTAAATTTTTATGTTGCGGGATCGAAATTAAAGCGAATGTTGGCGTCATAAAGCGGGTTAAGAGAGCTCGAGAGAAAAGGTGAAAGTATACAATCTCGCTATCACTGTTTATTTAGCATTTTATTAAATTTTTGACGTACTTTTATTGCAAGATGTTAACTAGGTTACATTGTTATCTTCTTTAAAAGTTTATGTCTATTGCTTGCTCAAATAATAAATAAGTTATTTCTCACATGAATTCGTGGTAAAATACTTAATATTTTTTATAGTTTACTTTTATATATATACTTCGAATAAAGTTCAATTTCGTTTACTTTATATGTCGAAATATGTAAGTTAAGAATCTTGAAACTTTACAAAGTGGCTTAAATTCTGATCCACCTGGCAAGCAGAAACATACCCAATAGTTAAATGAAAGTAAAAGATAAAACATCCACATATTTTTGCTCCTAAGATAATAAGGAAAATTTTGAAATAAAAAATTTCAAGGAACTGAATCATAATGTCAATGAAAAAATTTCATTAGATTCAAAAATCAAAGTGAGAAAAACTGACATATTTCCTGCATTCAAAACCGGAACCCATTATCAAGATCGACTATCACATGTTGGTGCACTTAGATTATGGGCGCATAATTTAAGCGCTCTAAACAGGTAGATTTTTTTTTCCACCTTAGTTTAAGAATTTAATAAAGTTTTTTTATTAAGAAGCTATACCTTATTTGGAACCTATTTCTAAATTTATTTAATTTTTATAATTGTTTGATTATTAATACTTCATAATAATTAAATTGCTAAATTTTCATATCAGAAGCATACGGT
This sequence comes from Parasteatoda tepidariorum, assembly GCF_043381705.1. Lineage (NCBI taxonomy): Eukaryota > Metazoa > Arthropoda > Arachnida > Araneae > Theridiidae > Parasteatoda > Parasteatoda tepidariorum. Next base: position 24,899,243 of record NC_092207.1, on the reverse strand, counting down.
AGCATAAATATGAAACGTGGCTTATTTCCTTTTATAGTTTTATTTTTACGAAATATTGTATTTTTCATTTATGAATATAGACAAAATGAAAACATAGTCAACTAAATTTTCTAATTTGATCTTTAATAGTTAAAAAATAATTGAAGAACAACAATAACTGAACTACTCTTGGTAGCTAAAAATTGACGTCTAGAGTTTAAAACAGTGTTTCCCATTTGTCCTGATTCATAATTTTATACTTTAATTTATAAATTGCTGAGAAAATTGCCATAAATAAGTCTAATATATTTTAAATAACATAAAAATATAATCTTAGCCTTTTTGATTAAGAACACCTTTAATTTACCATTTAATTAATTCAATTAGACCATTAACCTAACTCAATTTATCTCCAAACTGAATTGAATTAATTATTGTAGAAGTGAGAAAAGTTATTTGACGTACTTCCATGTCTCTGCAAGAGTTGAGGAAAATTAATGGATATTTTAGTAAAATCCATAGAATGCTATAAATGGGAAGGTTTAGATGAATTACGTTTCGTCAGGAATTATATATTGGCAAACAACATACTAAGAATACCTTTGAAAAGTTTCTGAATATCATATGCGCCAAGTAAAAACGAAAAGTATTTGCAATAAAAGTATTTGAAATAAGAAATAACAAATTAAATTAAAATTACCTTTTTATGCAAATATAGAAAATAATTTTATAGGTTTAAAATATTAGTTTCGTGGATAAAAGATAGTTTTGATTTTATTTATAGCTTTCATGCTATAAAAAGTCTTAAAAATGCTCATAACAATATTTCCAGACACTTAGACAAAATATCAAAATTCACAAAGCAAACATATATATACTAAATGCAAAGCTTAAAAACACAGATAGCAATGCTGTTACTAATATTAACCATTTCCGAATCGACGCATAGTATATATAAAAAATATAATCAATAATTGTTCTTTGAGTTTTAATTAAATGCGTACGGAAAATGAAAAAAAAAAATAACTAGAGGAAGAAAATATATGCCGATGATCCCCATGCCGATGTTGTTGTTGTTTATTTACGTCGCTTAAGAGCAGCACAATGGGTTATTTTATATTTTATAACCGTCGTTGAACAGCTGACGCAATTTTATGGGTTTACGACTACTAATGCTCAACTCCGTAGCCTTGTAATTTTGAACCCAATCCAGAAGACAAGGGAACTCCTGGATCGAGTATTCGGAGAAATTTGCCTTCGTGGCGGACTTTTTGATGGAGCTAACCTGCATTTACGTTACATGGAGCGGATGACCACGAGAACCTCCCACGGTTAGCCTGATGGCAAGGGAACTGTAACCCATGATCCGTCTACCACTGAGGATACTTCATGTCAGCACTGTGGTCGGATGCGGATGTCGTATCGACTGGGATTCGCACCCGGTTTGCTCATTGGAAGGCGAACGCTCTATCCCCTGAGCCATCGCGCCTCACAATGGGCTATTGGAGACGGTCNCTACGCAGACTGATCCAAGTGGTCACCCACCCGCACACTGACCGCAGCCAGTGATGCTTGACTTCGGTGATCTGCTGGGAACCGTGTCTTAACGATCAGTCCACTGCGGGACTTGCGATCCTTAACGATCACTGACTAAATAGGAATCACTATGTTACCCCATGCTGATATATATGTGTACTCATTAGCATTCAATTAATCATTAGCATTCTCAGCAAGACGAGACAAACCATGCCTTGTTTAACCTAGCTAATTTAGATAAAATCTATCTTTTATTGTTTAATTATCAAATTATCTGAAAATACCGCAATGTTGACAATGTATATGTTAAGTTAAGCTATAGTTGAATCTTGTTTAAATTAAGTTAAGCTATAGGAGTACTCCTTTTTCCATAAGAGGGACGCAGTTATAAAAATGCTTTCAAGGGCCGCATTAAATTTAGGCTTTTAATAAATTAATAACAGAAGAAAATGTGTATACATAACATTTTAACACTTGAGGAAAGAAGTAATGTTAAAAAAACATTTGAATTTTGTATACATTACCTTCTTTAATAAAATTAAATTGCCACAGTTTCCTTAACTATCTTTATACTAAAAATGTATTACTTTTTTAAATAAATAAATTACCTCTTTAATTTTTAAATTACATCTTTATTTTTTAAGTAAATTATTTAATCATGTTAAAAGAAAGCTTTTTCAAAAAATGATTGAAATGTTAAAAGATTTAAACATTTTGACTCCACGAATTTGTACCTCTGTTTTTTTTTCAGTGTCTTTTCTACTTATGAAAAAATTAGTTTAAAAAAGTTTCAATATTTTTATGATAGTTATATATAGTTTTTATACAAGTAATTTTTTGTTGGAAGTCATTGGTCGGCACCTGATCATTCTAGAGCCGCATTTGATGTTTGCATCCCTAAGCTAACAAAAACAAGCATAGAATTGTGTGATCAAATGAAATTTTCGATCGTGATTTGGTTCTTCAGCACAATCTTCAATTTCTAACAGTTTTGAAAAAAAGTGTGCTTATCTTTGAAAAAAATTAGGTACATCAAGGCAACTTTTGATTCACAAATCCTTACCTGGAAATAGGAAAATTAAGAGAAATTTGAGGCTAATTTTATAGCAGTATTTCATTTGTACTTTGAAACTAGGAGCGTACTAGCTTTAATTGTATATTTAGAAGCTATAATTGCTGATTTAAAATTAAAATGTCTGCTGGAAGGGAGGTGTTTTCAGTAATATACAAAAGTTATGAAATGCTTTTACGAGAAAGGGATTCTAAAATCTATTGAAAGTACAGAGCAATTAATAAGACTTTCTAGATCTATAAAAAGTATTAATATACTTCAAATTAATTATTTTTGTCAGACGACGTTATTAGAAATAAGAAAAAACATACTTAACAATAATATATTTCCAATAAACGTTTTAACTCTTCCCTTTTTCGTAATATTGTATAACTTACTAAGCTAATTTAATCGTTAAAATGGATTTTATAAAATTCCTTATGAGTTTACAGTGTAAGATTGATACAATGTAGGATTTTTAAACGCTTTTATATTAAGGAATTATATTGCGGTGAAGGACTTTTTTAATTCTATATTTTTGTTTATTGTACTTTTATATTGTATTTTTGTACTTGTTTATTGTATTTTTGTTTATTTACTGTATTTGACTAAATACAATAACAGTAAGACGAAGACTTGTTACAAGAAATGGATTTGATGTTTATGGTAATATTGCCGGAAGTTTTCTCATAAAATTTAATTTCAGATAAATTTTGATTTGTAAGAATGATGCTTGTAAAGAACCAGTTTAAAAATCCAAATATCTTACAGAATGTATGGCACTAAAAAGCGATTTGTATTCATTGATGTACTTTCTAAAGTTTCAAATCAGATTTTTTCTTGAAATCGGTGTTCGAAAGCAGATGAATAGGTTTTTTTTTGTCTGTTTTAAAGCCAATAAAGTTATTTAATTGTTAGCATATTATTTTCAAAAACTTTTATCGGGTTTATTTTTATAAACAAAAAAGAAAAACTTTGATGCCTTAAATAAATATTTCAAAATTTGATGATTACTCGGAAAATTATCAACGAATTTAATGAGTTTTTTTTTAATTCATGAAAACCATTACAAGTCGTATTTCGATAGAGGAGCTTTTCAGCAATATAATTCTAAAATTGTTTAGATTTTTTTTTCTTTTTTAAGATTTGTGATAGTCTTATTTTTTAACACGAAGTAATTCATAGTACTCCATCCTTTTATGTATAAAAAATAGATCAGTAAATCTTCGTATATGCAGGCTGTTCCGTATTTTACGCCGTGATGCATGGTCTACGAATCTTAGTAGTGAATTAAGTCAATAAAATATGCATTATAAAAGTCAAACAAAATTAATATTTAAGTAAGGAAAAAAAGCACTGTGGAATCTCAAGAGTCATTTTCGAGTTCTATAAGTATAAAGGGAATAGAATAATTCACATAATAGAAGGGTTAATGTTGCACTTACCAAAATAAAAGAACCCTTTATTTATCTTAATTACTAAATAAATAACATAAATGTAGCACAGAAAAAATATTGCGAAACAAAAAAAAATTTAAAATTTTATTGCTTAATTTAATAAACAAAATCTCACCTTGTGAGAAAAAACATAAGAAGAACTCCAACTACAACAGAAGAAAAAACGTTCTTCTAATTCTTTCAAAAAACAAAGAGAAAACGTGAACCACCAATACAATATGTCCTTTTTTAATTTCATGCTTTTTGCCAACCTTAGTTAAATATGACTCGTCAATCTTCAACAGCAATTTAAATTGTGTTTTTTTTAGGAATAATCGTCTGCTACTATGTCAATCTTCCGCAGTTAAAATAATAAAAATAAACATTTTACTCGTGTACTCGGATTGGAGCACGTTTGCTTTCGTTAGCAACCGCGTTAGCTCTCCTTCATCAAATGAATTGCTTTAACTTTGACAGATTTTACTTTTGACAGAACTCGATAATGGTTCGTAATTGTTAGATAATGTTTTTGTTCTTTTTCCACACTCAAATATTTGTCTGTGACCCCTTATTTGGGTAAAATTTAAATTTTTAGTTTTAATATTTAAGAAAATTTCTAAAAGCATACGTTAAAAGAAGAAACATCATTACTTCTTTGTTTTGTACAATTAATTTCTTTTTTGAAATTTTATTCTTCGTTTCACATTTCATAATCATTTTTCCTTAAATTTACGGAATATTATACCTTTAAACGGACTTCTTTCGGAATATTGAGCAACACGTAATAATAAGACAAAACTACCATTATTACTTTAAAAATTTAAAAAAAAAAAAAAAAAATAAGGCATACGAAGAAAAAAACGTATTGCGCTTTTATCAAATTCGAAAGTTTTGGGATTATATGAAACCAAAAAACATGTAACTTATAAATTTACGAATTTTTACTATATAAAGCAATTTTAGTTTTGATATTTACTTTATTTTTCCTTATTTTTAATGAAAAATGAAAGTATTTTCATCAGAAGTATAAATAGCACTTTAAATTAATTTTTTAAAATAATATTGTAAATCATGAATATATAAATGAGTCAGTCCCTTGGCAGTTAGTAAGATAGATTTAATTTTTGTCTGCAATATAGCAAGATTTATGTTGGACTTATTTATCATCAACTATTTGATATATTATTTGCATTTTAGGTACGTTGGGATTTAATTATACATATTTTTTGGAGCTTGTCATGATTTTCATTAAAAAAGATATTTATATTTTATCTATTAAAAGGAAACTAATTTCTCAAAACATTAAATTAAGTCTTTTTAAGTGGAAAATTGCATTAGGCGTAAAACGCGGAAGAAAATTAAACACCATCAATAACTTTTAATTCAATGATCGGATTTTCACTCCTTATCTTTTAATGGTTTACCTCAAATGAAAATTACGAATACGAAATAACGAAAATTAAAGAAATGAGACACAAAAAAGTACTTTCTCTGAATTATCTTGATATATGATTTATTAACTTAATGTTATCTAGATATTATCCTTAATTTCTCTGATTGTTTTTTAACTGATTCGGGTGGTCCTCAAAATAAGGAGAACAGCCGCCATCTGAAAAATAGGATTTCATTGGTTTAATCAATAGAGCGATCAAAAATTTGAACTTCCTTATGTTACTTTTAGTTTTGCATAGTTTGCTATATTTTTAATTATTTTATTTTATAACCGTCGTTGAACAGCCGACCCAATTTTGTGGGTTTACGACAACTAATGTTCAAATCCGTAGCCTTGTATAATTTTGAACCCAATCCAGAAGACAAGGAAACTCCTGGATCGAGTATTGGGAGAAATTTGCCTTCGTGGAGGACTTTTTGATGGAGCTAAACTGCATTTGCGTTACATGGAGAGAAAGACCACGAGAACCTCCTACTGCTAACCTGACGGCAAGGGGACTGTAACCCATGATCCGTCTACCATTGGGGATATTTCACGTCAGCAATGTGTTCAGTACAAGCCGGATCCGGAATTCGTATCGACTGGGTTTCGAACCCGGTTCGCAGCATTGGAAGGCGAACGTTGTATCCCCATCGTTGCTCATAATTTGTTATATCTTGAGAACTTTTTAAGCGGATTCACAAGCGACAATTTTGTACTCAATGAAAACCGGTTATTTTTCCGCCAAAGGTAATTTCGCGCAAAAAAAATAGATTTTAATGAATTATAATTTTTTTTTATCATTTTAATTAGATAGAAGTCAAAATTTTTTAAATTATAAAGTATAGATATTTTCAAACTATTTTAAAAAAAGTGTTTCTAAGAGGTAAAATGCAAAATAGAATGAAATTGAACAAAATTGCTTCTGAGTTTATTAAATGAAAAATAAAAAAACGTATATTTAAAAGTTAATTTCTCAAGAACTATTCGAGTGGTTCTTTCAAATTTTGAATTTTGCCATTTAAAATCCCCCTCTTTAAAATGATATAAATAAATTTGTATTCCTAACAATTAAAACTTTTTTCAACTATTATTCAATAAACTGTCTAAAAACAATAATTTATTGTTACGAGTTATTTTTTTTAGAGAATTATCGATGAAAAATCAATATTTGTAATTGCGCACACAAAATTTTTTTGAAATCTCTAGACATGGCAAAACTGCTCCCTTGACTGAACTGTTGGGGTCCTATTTTCTTGTGTGCCTCTATATTTTAAGGATTAAGAATCCAAATCCATAAAAGAAGTATATTTATTAAGACCATTAAGATAAAGTCTTAGTTCACGGAAATCCGATAAATAGATCAAAAGCTATTCAAAGTACTCGTATATTCCAATTTTTGCGCAGTGTTCATCATAAATTGCATTGTAATTTGCATAAACAACATGTTAAAAGTAGTTTCCAAACTGTGCACAATTTTCAAATTATTTGGTGCAGAACTATTTTTCACCCAAATCGTATTTTATCATACTTTATTTTATGAAGGATTCTCCTCAGATTGAAAATAAAATGTTTTCTACTCTCTTGATGCTGATAAATAAGGAATTAAATGAATGCCATTTCTTTACCGAGAAACAAATTAATATTTTGAAATATTTTTTTATTTAAATTCAATTCAAGGAAATGTGAATCATTAAATCTAACAATAAAATTTTAATTTTATGGTGGTGATTAAAAAGTAATAAATGAATGATTTAAAATTTCTTTACAGAGTTATTTTAATATTTTAGAATAATTATCAAAATATTACAGAATTGGTTTCTTGCACCTCAAGAAGAAGAAGAAGATAACGGATGCCCACACATGTGTCCGATGACGTCCGAGCCAGCTAATCGTTTATAAGCAAAATTGCGTGTTAAAATTAAGCTAAGTTTCTCCACATAAGTCGGAATGTTAATTAACATGAAGTTAATTAAATACGGCACCGTATCGCACATCGAATTTGTTGTAATGTAATTATTTCTCGTCTATGTCTTTTACTTAACTTAGATTTATCATTTGATCACGTATTTAATTGTAACCGTGATTTTGTTTGTTTTGTGTATCTGGCAACTTCGATGTATATTAAATTCGTTTACGACGTTTGTTATGGTTTGTTTTGCTACATAACTTCATGCCTGTCCTTGTGTTTAGGGTAAAAAATATATAGTGAAAGAATTGAAATCTTTAAGAAAGAATTTTTGTGAAAGAATATAGAATGCGTCACTTAAAAGAATTAATATTTGACGGGTTTGGATTACTCGAAATAGGATGGAAAGAACAGTTGTTAGCGTAAACGAATGCTACGTTTCAACAACCAATCAGGATAGAGATACCTACACTACGTCGCTTGCTGGTATCCCATTGTAATTAAATTTTTTAAAAAAATCACTGTTAAAAACCAATGTGATTTTGACTTCATTTTAGAATGCTTATGCTCACCATGGTGGATAATCATTTATAGAGTTTTTTCATTTGAGCTGATTGCAGTTTGACAAATAAAGACAGATAGTACTGTAAAAATTGCTAAAACTTGCTTAGTACAATTAAATATGCATGTATCAGGTTAAAAGACTAGATCTTCACAAACCACAGACATCCTTAAGGAACGAGCAAATCAAATTTGGAGAGTTTCCTATTTTCCCTAATCAGCCTATCAATTTTTAGGTTTATTACAATGAATCCATTTACTTTTTGGCTAACTAATGAAGTCGTTAAAATATCGTTTATATAGCTCAATTAGTCTGAATTAAATGAAGTCTTTTGCATTGAGGCTCATTTTAACAAGTCAAAGCAAGTTCATGCCGATTGAATGATTTTTCCCATTTCCTAATTAATCTTCAGGCATATGGGCTAATTGTAATGAGGCAAATAATGCTGGAGATTTTCCATTCTAACTTATATAATAGTATATATTTCGTAGACAAATTTGAAAACCCGGCGCATCTCCTAGGCTTATTGCAGTGCGCTTTATAAATGCATTAAAAAGTGATATTAGCAGTTTGCAAAGGGACTGGTAAGCCAGTTAGCGTCTGACATACATGAATTTGAATACAAGTAGCACAATTCACCCCTTTTATGGACCTCTTTTATAACGTATATTCAATATCGCGAAACAATATTGTTCGATATTGTAAAAACGTTGGGGAACGTCGATCGATATCTCTCAGCATTTCGGATATCTCTAAATTTATATTTTAAATTTTTTTTTTGGAATTATAACAATTTGACGTCATTTTTTGTCTTTTAAATGATTAATTTTGATTTAAGAACACAGTAAAGTTTAAAATGAAAAGTTTTACAAACAGACTTTTAATGTGAAATAGACGGGAATCGTGCAATATCGTACACACAATGTCGATTTTCGCCAATATTGACAATGTTGGTCGATGTAGACTAAAGCTGGTACAATATCCCTGTGATACTTGGGTAATTTTCAAATCAACAGTTTGGATATTGACAGTGAAGACAAAATGGAGCAGAACGGGATTTTTTTTCCATAGAATATTGAGTGTTCCTTTTTTCAAGTTTGATCAGCTAAATATTTACTTAATGACCTTCTGATTTTGCGCCACTGTGGCTCTAACTATTCAGTGTTTTATGCAAAACTCTTCAATCCATTACGGAGGCGTCTGATTGATTACTGCGGTTCCATCTCCCATTGTTCGTTTGTTACTGATGAGACGAAACCGTATGTCAGGGTGCGTTACTTTATTCACACGGGCCGGCAAACGTTATAAAAGGAGTTAAATGGCACGGAGAAACGATCGCAGCAAAAGGAAAGCAATGCCGCGTAGCGAAAAAACGATAACGTTTATTTTAATGATCTAGTTTCTGGTTAAAAAAAAAAGAGTTTTCTGTGCATCAATTTAGTCCCTGTTTGGATTACAAACATGATGAATGTGAAAAGAAAAATAAATGGAGGGACATTATTAAAAAGGAAATGACATATATCATTTTCTAACCGCAGTTTCAGAATTCTTTTGTGCAATATTTCGCTAATTTATTAGCTTGGCGCTATATTATATCTAAAGCCAATTAAGAATAATAATTTGATGTAGGTATAGTGTTCTTTTTTTTAGACATTTTTATTACCTAGTAATACTTTTTATGTGCCTTATTCTTTAAATGTTTCTTGGCGAGCAGCATTAGTTAGATCCTTATCTCTTTAACTATTCCTAATGCTAACTAATATAATAATGTGTCATAACTGGCTGTCTTGTTTGTCACCGTACTCATTTTATTTTCTGCTTCGTAAATTTTATTTTATTTCTGTTATCCTATTGTTGTAGAACATACAATTGGGTACTTTATAGCTTTAATTATCGGGAAATAGTGAATAGATGCAATTAACCGATATTTAATTTAGAATAAATTGTGACAAATAAGTTCTTACATTTCTTAAATACATTACGGTTTGCAAGATAAGATATTATGCGAATCGCTATTTATCTATTTTATCATTAAGTAAGTATATATATATTCCTTCTGGAGATTAATAGAGTTTAGCTTATTGAAATGATGAACAGCATGTGGATTTTTTTTATTGAAACAATTTGTAAATAGTAACATAGCTCTACGTCTAAGTATTATGTAGAATTGTTTTATTAATATGAGAAAAAATAATAATTTATTGATTTTAAGAACACATATGTACTCTGAGGTAATGTGAACACACAATTAGCTTATAATGAATCATAAAATTCCGATTAATCATAAAAATGAATATAAAAGTTTTAAGACGCTCAGATATGTGCAGAAATACTCTTAATTATACAGATTTTTTGATTTATAGTGGTTTTTCTAACTATCACTATACTGTACTTCACTTGCCTTGATAGCAACGCCAGATGTGTAAAAGGGTCTAAGTCTAAATTTGTTCTATCTACTCGGTTGGGTTTCATTCGAATCAGAGAAAAAATGAATTCGAAACAATATCTCATTTGCTCAGTAGAAGCCTAGAATTTGCCTAGAAGGAAGGAATGTTTACGTTTCCCTCCCTTTTCTCTCCATTCTAAGAAATTTCCTCGGAGTTGCCCGTTTTATTGAAAAACTCATCAGTATCTGTAATTGTAACGAAAACCAGCAAAATTAATAAAGTTGGTTGTTAATTTATACAGCCAGTTCCTTTTCTTGACAAAAAAGTCCAAACCCCGTAATTCTAACGTACTTCATTTTATACTGTTATTATATGAAGCTTCCTTATTCAATTCAGTGACATATACACCTTTAAATTTTAAATTCCTTTAAATTTTAATTTTATGACTACTGTATTTTTTTTAAAATTCACCATGAAGAATTAAAATATCTTATAGAATACTTTCTATTTATTTGAAACAGAAATATATAAAACAAACGATGCCATTTTTTTTATTGGCACGTCAACCTATCGTTTTCACTTCACAACTTCCAGAACTGGCAACACAAAGGCGACAAAATGCAAAATATACAGAGTGAAATATATTTTTAGCATTGTGCGAAACACTTTATCCGCTTCTTTACATTCGCATCAATCATAATTCGAAAAATCTCATTCGAAAGCGTATTATGCAAATGTCTTCTTTTCTTGGCGATACTCTTCTATATCCCCAAAACGTTTGGCGCTTTATCGAGAGAGCCACATTTATGCATTTGTGCATGCAGCAGATCTTTTTGTTATGCGAAAACATTCTTTTGCCCCAAAACGGTGTAGTCCTTAAATGGAACTATTCTTAGCAATAGATAAATATACGTTTTCCTCCTTTCATTTCTGTTGTAATACTGAATCGTTAATAGACTTTAGGTTTATTGAACATCAGATCATTAAGTAAAATATTTCCCCCAAAATAAACGTTCTGAAAATGAATTTTTACTGCCTGACAAAATCAGGATTCAATTAAACAAAAAGTTTCTGAGCCACACGTGAAGAGTTAATGAAAGAAGGTACCAAGTAACATTCTAAAAATGATTGAAGCAGGGTTAGAAATAGGTTTTTGTATGGTCAGTTGTAGGCATAGAGTTTTTTTTTTACATTTTTACATAGAAGCTGGGTCATTTAAGAAGATGATTTTAAATGGAAAAATGTGCAATGTAAACAATTTTCTGTTATTGTTTTCTTACATTCCAGAGCGTTATTTTCCAAAACAAAATTCATAGGAATGTAATTAAGAACTTTACATTACTACACATTTAAATACTTTTCGTCAAATGTCAATACATTTCAATGTCAATACATTTCTCCCAAAAGAGAAATTAACTATAGTAGCGTGTTGAAAATGTTCTGAAAACGTAATAAATTCGATTGAGTTTAAAATTTTCTTCCTTATTCAAGGAGCATAAATGATATTATAGGAATATTTGTAAAAGACGAAAAAAAAAACAATTTGATTTAAACTTTATCTGGGTAAATAAAAATAAGTTTAAATGTCGTAGATGTTTTGAACTCGACCTTCAACTTAAAATTTAAAATAAAACAATTATTACAATATGAATTTAAAAAGATAATTACACTTCCAACGATATAAATTTTTTTTGTTACTTTTTATGAAATAACTGTTTAAAATTATAAATTAACCTTGCATAACTAAATTCAATCAGTGTTAATCTGTAACTATTCATTTGATTAGACAGTGTTTTAAAAACAAGTATATTTCTATATTTCCTTTATTTCTTTCCAAAAAAAGTAGCGCAACTTAAAAATATATATCAATTCAAAAATAGAAATATAGTAAAAATTGTCTCTTGAACTTTTGGAAGATCTTGAAAAGTGTGTCTTCCAAAAATAGCCTTTTGTTACAGTAGCTGTATGCGTATTTTTGTTATTTAGAGTTTCTTAGATGGACAGAATAAAAAATATTTAGGATTGTAATAAAATACAGGAAAAACGTAAAAAACAATTCCACATTTAGTATAAAATATAAACCTGAGAATTAAATTTAGCCAAATAAATAGTTTCTATGCCTTGCTCTCTAAGGTATCGTGATAAAATCACCAAATATTTTCACATTTACCAAATGTTATCAATTATTATAAAAACGAATTTCATAGTCCGGGATAGCCTGTTCGGTAGGGCGCTGGGCCCATGTCCAAGAGTTCGTTGGTTCGAACCCCGCCGACCGAAGACTTTCCGTGTAGTAAATGGTGACTGATGCACGTTAAATCTGTCGAGTCGCAAAGTCCTCCATGTTCCCATAACAAATCAATGTCTCTGGAGATGCTGGATTGGAGATCGATCGTTCTCTGATCCAGGTCAAAAATTACGATCTGTGGATGAATGAATGCATGTATGAATGGGACCGCCCTTTAAACGGGTGTGACGCGTGCGTGGCTGAAGACGAATTCGTGGCCGTAGATGTCGCCACTGAAAAACAAGAAACGCACCCTCTGCCATAAATTTGCTCGGTTTCACCAAGCAGGCTTGCTAGTGTGGCAAGTGACATTAGAAACAACAACAACAAATTTTATTGTTAATTTTACCAAAATCATTCCCAAAGTGCTGCGGTAAATATTACTAAGCTTTTTGGTGTTTCCATCGAATCAGAAACACATTAAATTTTATCATATTCTGCTACTTTTGACAATTCTTTTACTTTCTGTTTCCTATACAATGTTAAATGGTAATAGAGTCCCGAATGTGATCCATTTTCAATGATACACTCTAGTGTTCTTTTGATAATTTATTAACGTCGGTGTAGAGCTACACAATGGCATAGTTGGAACAGTCTGGGAAACATTCTTGAGATTAGTTCGCAGCCATGCAATCACGACTTTGATCCTCTGCAGAGAGGAAGACTCCCCCGTTTTGGAGTCAGACGAAATGAGCGAGAATTTGATCACTTTGCGGTAGAGCTGTTTGATGAGTATGATACCGAGTATCGTCGGTCCCTTCGGAGGCTGATCACAGTTGTCACCCTCCCACTCACTGACCGTTGTCCATGTCATCTACTTGGATCCGTGCTACGATCTGTCCACTGTCGGACCTTAGTTAATTAATCAGAAACTTTATAATATCTTCATTTGAAATAAGTAAATTGCAAATTATTATATTAAATTTCTAAGCATCAAATTCTATGTAATTAAAGCATGGAATATTGTGATAAAATTCACTGATCACAAGAGATTAAAAATGTCTGGAAAAAATGTCAAAAGCCATCAAAATAAAATTTTGATAATGTTTTGAAAGTAAATATCTGTCGTACTCAAAAATTATTTCGAATATTATTCCGCTAAGAGAGCAAATAGTGAAAGAAAGTCAATTTATCGAGACAGTTAAAAAAATTAGAAAAAAAAATTAAACTGAACTCAAATGAATGTGTAGTTTATTTAAGGCTAAAAAAATATCAGACTTAACGATTAAAACTGAAAAGTTTGTTGCTTTAAAGCACTCCTGTGGGATTCAGAATAAATTAATATTTGATAACGTCCCGCTGCAGAAAAAAAAACTATTTAATTTCCTTCATAGTTTTTCTTTAATAACTTAGGGAAAATTGAAACCGTAATAAAATCAAGCTAATTGATTTAAATAACCTAGAAGAGAAATTTTAATAATGAAGTGCTAGATACCCCTGACTTAATGAATGTTTTTTGGTACTTTCCTTATTTAAGGCAATCAATTTACGAACGGCTCTAATTGCTTTTGTTTTTAATTTATTATCTTTAGTAAATTTCGGAAAATTACTTAAATTCTTTCTTTTATTCTCACATTTTGTACTCAAAAAGATAAAAGCGAGTATTTATTAACGTTTAAAATTAAAGTGTTTTATTTGCATATTCAAGTAATTGATTTAGTTTGAATATCGTGAGATACGGATTCAAAATAAAGGATTTTTAATGGGTTGAGTTTTGAGATAATACAAGAGTGCCGAAAGAAAAATTAATATCGGGTATCTGAGATTTCTGAATTTGAAATCAGCAATGAACACGCTCAGAAATATCGATTTTCTTTTGTAATTAGCGCTATTTAATTAAAACTCTTTTCAGTTTTACTATTAGTAAATGAATTTGAATTATACTTATAAGAATTAAGTTTCAGCAATGGCGAACTTTTCAAAGAGAATTTTTCAGAACAGAAGCATTGAAATCTTTTTTAGAAGTTTGTTTTTCGTTTGTAAATATTTTCCTTCTCATTAATTTTGCTATATTATACATTTGTATTTATTGGTGAAAATTACTTTAAATCAAATTGCGCTGCTTTATATGATCCTAATTTTTATTTTATGCCATATTTAGCTAGCAAATATTATTTTTATGATATGAAATTAAAGCTTTTGATCATCTGAATATGTTTTGATCATAATACTTAATGTCGGATCATCATAAACTATTGAAATAAAATATTGTAAGTTGAAGGATAAAAATTTTGTGACTCAATTACTGTAGAAAATAATTTTCCTGAGCTAGGGTTCGAATCAAAAGTTAGAGATGAAAGAAATTGCTTTGGTATTTCTAGTCATTGAAAGTAAGTTCGTTTAAAAAATCCAATATAAATTTTTAAAGGAGGAAAGAAATTTTGATTTTTTTCTTTTTGTTTCGGGACAGATTTATAAATTTTTATTAACTGCGAAAACTGAAAGTTTTCAAATAAAGCGTAACCAAAGGGTAAGGCTAGGGTCCCTTTTAGTAGTGTTTAATAGTATCATTTTAGAAATGTTGTTGTTGTTGTTTCTAATGGCACTTGCCACATATTAGCAAGCCTGCTTGATGAAACCGAGCAAATTTAAGGCAGAGGGTGCGTTTCTTGTTTTTCAGTGGCGCCATCTATGGCCAAGAATTCGTCTTCAGTCACACACACACACGTCACACCCGTTTATAGGGCGGACCCATTCATATTTCCATTCATTCACAGATCGTAATTTTTGACCTGGATCAGAGAACGATCGATCTCCAATCCAGTACCCCCAGAGGTATTGATTTGTTATGGGAACATGGAGGACTTTGCGACTCGACAGATTTAACGACAGATTTAATGAAGATTTTTGAAAAGAATTTTTTTTTTGTCGAAGTTAATGCACAAATATCAGTGTAAAGTTGATTTTAATGTCTGTCAGCAACAACCTTTCTCACAAAGTCGAACAAGGTTTATAAATGATTAGCAAATAAACCATGCAATCTTGAAACAATGTTAAATGTACCTATACTAGTTTACGCCAGTAAACTAGCATAGTTGCTAGTAGAGTTAGTAACCATGCTTGATCGCATTAAGCTCACATAAACACTTAATTGGATTTGCATTAACAAGTCTAGAAAAACCTTCTGAAATCGAGAATGAATCATCATCATTTGCAAAATGTTCTCAAACCGAAGATAAATGCACCTTCTCAAGGTTTTTTTTTCTCAAATTTTATGACCATCAATGAAACAAGGCTTATTTGCATAAGCTTGTATATACTTTATCTAACACTTTAAATGTGAAGGTTGGCTTGATCATTAAGCTTTCAACACAAACAAAATGTTGCATTTGAGAGCCTGGACAAAGCCAGAATGGAAAAAAAAGGTAAAAACAAGGTTTACAGTATCTGTGGATAAAAGTTAGGAAATTATATTTTGTTTGTAAAGCTTTGTATACTAATATTTCTTTAAAAAATATTAATTAGTCAAACATTCGATGTGTCAATCAAATAAAAATGAAAATCCAACGTTTGTTGTAATGCTGCCTGGTATCTGAGATCTATATATATATACTAGTCAATATATCACAATAGAGGGAAAAGTCCATTGCTTGTTTCGCTCATCGATCCCAACAATTGCAACGACTATTTTTTGTTTCTTACGATAAATTGCATCTAAATTAAAAACAATTCAATTGAATTATTCTGAAATTTTTTGCAGATTTAGTTCCCGATTCCATTGGGATAAAATTCAAATCTAATTATTTTGCTCGGTTACCAAAATGCGATTTGATTGTAATAAAATATTTAATATATTTAAATAACTTTTAGCATGAAATGTTACTCATTAGTTTATTATCATAGGACAATGCTTTTATTTTTAAGCCTTTTAATTTGTTATAAATATCAAAAATGAAAAACATAAAAATAGAGAATTTTTGGAAAAGTTGATCAATAAATATTGCTGGTGAATATCTTTAAAATCTCCCAGCAATATTTTCTTATAATTTTTTCCTAATATTGTTGACACCTATTTAATTTTCATTAACTTTATTCTGATGACAACAAAAGAAACCGAATTTTCATGTGAGAAAAACTCGATCATACTTTGTGATTTATCTGTATCATGAGAATACACTTGATATTTATAGTATATATAGATGCACCATTTAAAATATTTATTCCTTAATAAACAAATATCGATGATGTATGAACTATATAAACTATTCTAAGCCAAAATATGATATTTTTAAAAACATATTTAAATTTACCCTTATTCATATATTGCTTTCCCTACAAAGAATGCCACCCCCATGAACAGAAGTTCTAGCAACGGACCTGTTTCAAATATCTTCACATTCTGTGTTATATGTATTACACGGAACTAAATGGCTAAATTTTTGTCCAATAAGCTTATGGCTGCAGTCAAAGTAGGCTGCCAAACTTTGTAGGTAAAAACAAATAATTTCTGTAAATACAACCGCTTGATCGCATTTTGAAAAACATTTCAATTTCTTCAAACTATATTTACAAAAAAATTCTTCTTTAATTACAAAATTTTAATCTTAAGACGAGGAATGCTCCTGGCCTTAAACTCTCTTTCAAGCTTTCGCGTAAAATTAAAAATGCATGAATTGGTTTAATAAAAAAATTGAAAAAGTTTTCTTTCTTTCTAAAAACTTTTTAGCCGTAAACAATTCTTTTTAATTCATTAAAATTTTATAATTTTCCCCAAGGTTTAAGAATATATCTCGCTGCTTCTGACGATTTAAAAGTGAATTCCAATTTTTCGTTTGCAACACCATATAGTTTAGTAAATATTTTTTGTTTTGTTATGATGCTAAATTTCTCAAACGGACCTTAAATAAACAGTTTAGTTAGATAATGTACAAGAAAGTAGCATAATTCTAGCGTAATTTATAGTGAAAATAATGCCTAATGTATATGTGTGCCACAGAGAGAGAGGGAGAGTCTGCTTGTATTGGCAATAGTGTTCTGATTTGAAAGTTTCTATCTTTAAACCGTCTGAGGTGGCCGTGATAGCCTAGTTAGTAGGGCACTGGGCCCATGTCCAAGAGTTCGTGAGTTCGATCCCAATCCGGCCGAAGACTTCCCATGTAGTAAATGGTGACTGATGCATGTTCAATCTGTCGAGTCGCAAAGTTCTCCATGTTCTCATAACAAATCAATACCTCTGGGGGTACTGATCCAGGAGTTTTCTCGTCTTCTGGAGTGATTCAAAAAGACAAGGCTACGGAGTTGAACATTAGTAGTCGTAAACCCAAAATTGGGTCGGCTGTTCAATGACGGATATAAAACAAAACCGTCTGAGGTTTCTAAGTCTGTGATTTGTAGTGTACTACACTGTTATACGAGCTGCAATTGAGTGCTAGAAAAAGCTGCATTTTCTGGGAAATTAATCTAATAAAAATTTGGAATCCTAAGGACTGTTTTATTCATCACCGATCGAAACGAACTCCTCTGCTTGGTACAGTATGTTACTGGATGAAAACGTTGTTTTTGCTTTCTTTCTATCGAGAAAACTTTAATAGCTTTCTAAGTGCATTCGACTTTTAAGCTTATAGAAATTTTGCTCAATATAGTTTTTAAGCTTTTGCTTTGTTGCTTAAAAAAGTATTTTTTTCATGAACTATTTCTTTACCTAATCCTCGTACAGTAAAGATAGCTCAAAACTTTTAAAACGCAATAATAAAAAAAAAAGTTTTCTCCACTGCATTGTCTTTCACTCTCCTCCTTGGAACTGGTTAAAGGTTGTATAACGTATCTTGTCTAGTTTACAACGGAGTAAGTAAAATTTTCTCGCTATTTTTACAAAATGTATAAACGTGGATTTAATAAATTTTATCCTCACAATTTCAAAACTATTAGTCTTATCGGTTCGAGTCTTGTCTCATTTTATTCAGAGTGGAAAATATGAAGGATTCAATACCCTTATTGTCCAGATAGCAGTTAAGTAGCATTGAATTTTTTTTTAAATAAGTATAAGCCAAAAATAGTTTTTTTCATATATATAAAAAACTTAGGAATTCTGAATTATTTGCTACATTGATTCCTGCTTGGTCTGATTGTTTAACTCAAGATACAATCTGTATGATACTTAAGGGTAATTTTTCTACATAAAACTCTTGGGATTTCTAAACTATCAGATCTATCGTCTAGTGGAGTCATTTGGTTCAGATCAAGAAAAAAAAGGCATCCAAAACATTACCTACCTCATTTGTCTAGATAGTAACATTTAAGTTTCCTTTCTCTCCTTAATTTCTTCTGACAAAACCCGAAGTACACATCGTACGACTTTCTTACCATTTACTAGAAGGATGGTACTAAACAGTTTGCTGCTGAGTAAATCCTTTTTATTTATTTATTTATTTATTTTTGATGACAAAGTTCTGATAATTTTTGAGCCATCATTACTGTACTTGCACTATGATTATTTGTGATTTATCAGTGGTTAAAGATTTACAGATAATCTCATCTAATGAATTATTTTAGTTAAGATACTTTAACAATTTTAAAGTTGACACCACTGTCAGTTTTTCTACTATTACATTTAAACTTAGTATTGTGAAAGAAATATTTAGTTTATTAAAAAAAGAAGCAAGCAAAACGAAGATATTAATGTTCTGATAATTTTAGATTCATCATTACTGTACTTGTATTATTATTATCTGTGATTTATCAGTGGATTAAAATTTAGAGATAATCTCATGTAATAAATTATTTATGTTAGGATACTTTTACAATTTTAAAGTTGACACCACTGTCAGTTTTGCTACTATTATGTTTAAACTTAGCATTGCGAAAGAAATATTTAGTTTATTAAAAAAAGAAGCAAGCAAAACGAAGATATTAATGTTCTGATAATTTTTGATTCATCATTACTGTACTTGTACTATTATTATCTGTGATTTATCAGTGGATTAAAATTTAGAGATAATCTCATCTAATAAATTATTTATGTTAAGATACTTTTACAATTTTAAAGTTCACCACAACCAGTTTTGCTACTATTATATTTAAACTTTGCATTGCGAAAGAAATATTTAGTTTATTAAAAAAAGAAGCAAAACGAAGATATTAATGAAAGCAAGATCTGACTTTTCTTTATTTCATGATGTTTTGTTTTAATTTCATTCATAATTCCATGAAAAGATGTCTTGCTGCTAAATTTGCTTCTAAAAATTAGCCTGTATAAAAATGATTATGTAATTAGTCCCGTTTGCTTAAAAAAATTATGAAGTTCTTAAGTGTTTCAAGAAAAATTTCCTAGTTTGGAAATGTCTTTTCAAATGTCTTTCTATGTATCTTCTGAATTCAAGAATACTGTAAAAGACTCATATTTTATGCTTCATTAAAATTTATAATTCAATTTTTTTTAAAAGCCTGACGTTTCAAAAAATATGCAAACTTTCGCATAATGAGTTTTTAACGGTATTTCTGTCAGTCATATTTAATAAAATGATATGTCAAAAGGCATGAATAATGAATCAGTTTAAATAAATTATAACTTTCGTACTCCGGTTAAAATTTTAATGCCAAATGTGTTAATGTACAGAATTTCTGGAATTCTACAAAAAGTGAAATAATATAGAAGCATTATTTAGTTTAAAGGCTTTATTTTCAACTAAATAAATTAATATTAATAATTCTGTGAATATTTTCTTTCCTAACAACATAAGGCAGATGCAAGTGCAATATGCATTAAGTTTAAGCTGTAGTTTTTATTTAATGCCTTAATTTTTAGTGAAATCTTTATTTTGCAAACATTGTGATTTATAGCAAGAACATTTATTTTTCTTTTAAAAGACGAATAGTCTAATTAGTCCAAACCTAGAACATTTCCTTTTTGAAAGAAGAATAGAAAAAAAGTGTCTACAAAACTTCCCATCTCTTGTATAATTCATGAAAGAATGACAAACGAGACAAAAAACACAAAAAAGAACTTATTTTTAGGCGTCGAAATATATAAATCATGCCGACTCAGTGTTTTTCGCTCGCCAACCCTAAGTCATATGTCTCGAATCTCCGTGGATTTATAAATTGAGGGAAAGGAACTTTCCATTATGACGTAAACTTCCCATGATCCCTCTGTCAACGTATCTCTAAACATATAGTTCTAGACATCCGGTGTGCTTTTCGCCAACAAAGCACATTGAATCAAAAGTGCTAGCCGCTTTATTTCATGAAAGCATTGCTGGATTTAGAGACAGAGACGTATACATTATAGCCGTTCTAATGAAATATTCATTTAAAATTCTGGAAATAGGAAAGTGTTGCTTTTGTGCGGTGGGTCTAAGATGTTTAGCTTTAGGGGTTGAGTAAAAGTGCGGGTTGTTTTTTTTTCTCGAGGATGTAAAAGTGAAGTATATTGTCGTAACAAAGTCGTTATTTTTTGAATTGTATGATTTATGTGATAGAAAAGCACCTAAATCTCGTTGGTAGTAAATTCTCGTTAAAGTGATATATCATCTACAATTGTTGTGAAAATATCGAATGGCAGACTTAAGTTTTTCGATCGCTAAACTGAATTATAGTTTTCTTCAAATATTTTTTTAGAGATTCTGTTTGAGAAAGAAAAAAAGAATACTAGTAAGAAGTTGAATAACATTTCTGTTGAAGAACTAATATGGATTTATAAAATTCACATTTGCGATTATTAAGTGATTTAACTGCATCCGTAACAATTTAAATCGGTTATACCATTTCAAAATATTGAAGCATTGTTCTTTTAATTTTGGTGCAAACTCATTTTGACAACTATTTTGCATCTTTTAATGTGCGTAATTATCACAACGAGACGAAAGTATCAAGATTTTACAATCAGATATGATATTGTTACGAATTTGTAATTGTGTTTATAATTTTGTGAATATTATTTTGTTATGAGGCTAAATTTCACAGACGCACTCTAAGTAAACAGTTTAGTTAGTTAGATAATTTGTGAAAAAGTCTCCTAATTATAACGTAATTTAGAGAGAATATAACGCTTTGTGTATTTCTTATAGAAGAATGGTTTGTCGACATATTTATCGACTTTGCTACCATTTTTGGGGACAAAATGATTGTTCTGGAAGCTTCGAAGCGATAGGACTAATATTTAGATACTTTTGCGAGAAGAGTGTCGAGAGTTGCGGGGTTTCGTCTCCAAGCCTATATAGTGTGCCTAGCAGAGCAGATTATCAGGACTATAGTAGGCTTGTGACTTGCAATAGTGTTCTAATTTGCGAGTCTCTAGTGAGTTCATTGAATCGAAAGCATGTGATTTTTTAGTGTACTAGTCTGTTACTTGAGGTATAATTGTGTGCTAGAAATCTGTTTTTTATTCTCTGAAAGATTTTGCTAATACATTTTTGGAGTCTTAAGGACAGTTTTATTTATCTCAAATCGAAATGAACATCTGAACTTGGTATAAATCCATTTCTCTGCTTATTTAAGATACAGGCAGAATTATTGAGTAATACAGCTAATATTAACAACAAATAAACGGACGCTAAAAATTCCGAAACAATTGAATTACTGTTTGCCGATAAATATTTGTTAAGGTTCGGAACATCGATAGTTGGCTACTTAACCAAAAGTGTTAATTTTCTTTTAGGAATGAAAAACGCTCGAACCACCTCTATTAAAGGCAGAGTACCATATTATATAATCTTTATAATTGTATGAATATAAGGTAAAATAAAGAAGAGCTCAAATATTGTTGAATTTGTTTTTATAATTTTTCCTCCTAAAAAAGTAAAACCCGAAATATTATTTAATAGAAGGAAAAATTTTGCATTAAGAAATCGCTCAAAAATTAGGTAAGCTACTTTTAGTAATGGCTTTTATATTATATTACGGAATAAGATTTCTTCTAGACTTTTGCATGTTGTTTTGTTGTGTGACTCGAGGCTTTTAATCGACAGAAATAGCTAGCCTAAGAAACATCGAACCAGCTAGTTAATTCCATAGAAGTACACTGAATGCATTACTATTATTCCCTTATTTCTTTTGTAATGGTTATTTAATCTTCTATTTAAATCGTTTGTTTATGTAAGATATATGTTTATAAATGTTATTTATTTGTAAATATTCAGTAATTAAACTATCTACCACATTGAAAATAAGATATTTTTCATGAAATGATCTAAAAAACTCTAAACATTACGAACCGAAGTATAATAAATGAATACTGATTTTTTAAAATATGATATGTAAACCACATCTTGAAAAAATAACAATTTTTACACTATCTCAAAATTTTAATACATAATGGCTTAAATTATAGGTTCTCCTGTTGTGTAACAGGTATATAGAATAAAAAAAGACAAGATTAACTACTAATGATGGTTCAAGTTATAGTTTCCCTTGTTGTGCATCAGGTATATAGAAAAAAAAACAAGATTAACTACTAATAATGATTCAAGTTATAGTTTCCCCTGTTGTGCATCAGATGTATTATATATTAAAAAAAACAGCAAGATTAACCACTAATAATGGGTCAAGTTATAGTTTCTCCTGTTGTGTATTAGGTATATAGAATAAAAAAAAGAAAGTCAAGATTTCAAAACTATTAATGGTTCAAATTATAGTTTTTCCTGTTATGCATCAGGTATAAAGAGAAAAAAAAGATTTTATTACTAATAATGGTTCAAGTTATAGTATTTCCTGTTGCGTATGAGTTATATAGAGAAAAAAAAACAAGATTTTACAACATAATTAACCTTACTTTTCAATCAACGTGTTAGTGAATAACGTGATTTAATATTTTTTATGTTGAAAAAAAATAAATTAGAAATCATTATTAATGATGCAATAAGTACAATGTCATTACACCCGGTCTTAGGCTTATCAAGTAACATAATTAGCATTATCGCCTTTGTTAATTTAAAACGCATTAATTCTACCATCAACTTTTAATACGTGAACGAGATTCATTTTCTTGAATACCTTAACTCAGTATGCAGTATCAAATTTACCGTTAATAGCACCCTTGACCCTCTACCGCTAATCTGACTCACGAACTTAGTTATACGCATTGCAGATGCCTAAAAGCAAGTCATTACCATATCTAGATTACTATCTTTAACATTAACATATCCCTCGGCGATAATTTTTTCTTTTTTTAACGTTGCATTCCTTTTTGGACTGTTATTATTCATGGTCGATTAATGCTGCGAATGTTGGTCCCCAGTGAGACGCATTAAGGGTGAAACCGAACACTTAAAAAAATGCCCGAATTTCAGTTTATTATTATTATTTTTTCTTTTCAACAATGCGTGGTAAATTTACTGAATTCATAGATTTTTTTTTGGAGAAAATTTCTTATTTTTCATGAATTAAAATGTTTATTGAGGAGGATACGGTAGCGAAAAAATAGTAATGACGTTTTGCGATGTCGATGCTATATTTAAGCAGTTTAAAAACCATTAGGTTTATATTTTAGTCTCAAAATCGCGAGTAATATAGCTGGCAAAATGATGAATGCATTTTTTTTAAAGTTTAAAAAATTTAATTATTATTTTGTGTTTTTTTGTTTATGATATTAATCAATAATTTATCTTTTAATTTATGATAATACGTAAAAAATATACATCCGTGAAATGTTCTAAACTTAAATTTCCGAATTAAAATTCGTTCCTTAACGGGTAGATAATTATATGGAAAAATAGTCACTCAAACATTAAAAAAAAACTATAAGCTGTATTTCTTAGTACATGAAGTTTAAAGTAAAATATGATTAACGAAGGGTAATGCAAAGTTTTCTTCAAATTCAATTTGTTGCATATTATATTAAAGTGAAACAATAAACAAAACTAATTTTTTTTCAATTGGTGCTAAATCTATTTATAGAATCATTTAATAATATAATCTTACGTATTATTTTCTTTTAAAGAGAGCATTTAAAGCTTCTAGTTTGAGAGTTTGGGTTTACCAAAATAAATTTAAATGACAAAATTTTTTTTGTTTTAATTCCTTAGAGATCTGTGTAATTTGGTATTTGCAACTAATCACATGATAGTGTCTAATTACGTGGTTGTACACGGCGTTTTATGGTTACACGCCATGCAATATTATGTCCTGGGCTTATTATTACACTGAATTGATTCTCGGATTTAATTGGAATCCGAATGTCGAGCACTTAACGGTAGAACAGTTTAAGGAGGACCGATGCAGTGCTCCCTCGGTTTTTTACAACTCGGAAGTTTTTTTTTTTATGGAATTATCAAACGAAGTTTATAATTGTGTGTAAAAACTTTTCAATTTGCTTAAAACGTATCGAGATACAAAAGTAAAATTAACATTAAGGGCTCCAAACTTTCGACCACTCTCATGACAAAACTACTGGAACCATATTTTCTAGATTTCGGCTACTCCCATGTTTTGAGGTTCTAAAATTCGACTCAGTTGAATTAAAAAGTATGTTTATTTAAAGAAAGTACCTTTTTGCGTCTGATTTCGTGACTTAAAAAATTCTCTGTACTAATTAATTAGCCTCTTTAAATTAGGCGCTCTAACGATTAAGATTTAGTCCTGTTGAAAATGCAATCATTAGATCAAAAGTTATTCAGTAATTTCTTATTTTGCAAACTTTATATATAAACATTTTAGTAAACTTGAGAAGAATCAGACTTGGTATGAATAGAAGTCTCAAGAAAATGGTTCAGGGCGTAATATTAAACTGAAAACGTTTTTAAAAACTAGGCAAAAAAAAGAAAAAAAAATGCTAAACCTTAAAAAAAGAGTGTCATCATAATGCCACTTAATATATTCTTCAACAAATTCTTTAATAACGTCACACAAGAAATTTGAGATATAAAATAGGAGAGGTTTGATATTTAATAGCATATAACTAACTAAATAATTAATTAAATTAGATAATATTCTTTAATGTGGGAACTATCTAAATGAATAGTTAACATCTTTTTCATTTCATGTTTGCTGGTTTAATTTTCTTAATATTTTTTTATCTCCTTATAATCTTTGAGGAATTTTTATAGTCTAAGCATGTTACTTACAAACAAGTATTTTACTATGCAATTATGAGTTGTAACAGTGAAACATAATTTATACATTTAATATATATATATATATATATATATAATATGCATATAAGTTGATGGGTGAAATTGAAGATAATTTAGCATACTCAAATGCCTTTTCTTTACAAAGCCAGCGCTGTCTATGCTTATTTTGAAAATGGCGCAAAACGTAAACATGGAGAAAAGCC
>NC_092207.1:24862933-24873100 GCF_043381705.1 Parasteatoda tepidariorum | reverse complement strand
ATGGAAAATCCTTTAATGCTTCCTAATATGGAAGTGAAAGAGGGACAAGATTCTAAAAATAACTCCTCCTTTCAAATATAAATCTAATTATTATTCAATGGTATGTTTTCAGCCTTGAATTCCCAAAATAGAATAGCTCTACGCTTACTCTTTAACAAAGACATTTTATGAAACCGAAAGAGTTTTAATTCTTTTATTAATACAAAAGTATTTATTATTTTTGTATTACATATATATATATATATTCAAAGCACGGGAGTTCGTTTCAGTTGAAGATGAATACAATAGTCCTTAGGACTCCAAAGATTTATTAGCAGAAATTACTAGAAAATACAGCTATTTCTAGCACCCAGATACAGTTCAAATGACAGCATGATTAAACAAAACACTTTTAAACACCAGGCTGTTCAATGAACTCGTAATTCAGAACATTATTGGCATCACAAGCAGACTAATAATCTCTACACTCTGCTAGCCACACCCCTATTTATATAGGTTTGGCAACGAAGCGATTTGGCAATTGGATAAAGTAAAACAATCAAACTGTGCGGTATATAAAAAATAAATAAATATATACTTTGCTGAATTAGTACAAAGGTATTTAAATTGTATTCAATTTGATTCTTTAAAAATTTTATATTTTATTAATAAGTAATAATGTTAATAACATATCTTTAAGGTGGAAAATACTTGCCATAAATCTTAGTTTTTCGAAATAGACACATTATTCTTTTATTAAATAAAACAAAGCGTTTCAATGTAGACATTTCTATAGGCAGTTCTTTAAAACTAAAAAGGCAAAATTCCACAAAAGCTAACAAAATAATGAGCAATTTAAAGTATTACGGGACAAATATTTATTTATTTTTCTTAGCATTTCCTTAATATAAAATTTTATCGCACTCAGTGTCGTTTGGAGTTCATTTATCTCTGCCAATTCTATGCAGCCATACTTTACGCCGTTCTTTATTGAGATCTCCAACAGGCAAGTGAACACCCAAATGTGCAACAACCTGCCATTATTAATTTAAAATTATGAAGCAAATAAAATAAAAATTAAAAGCGAAAATAGAAATAACAGATCGAGTGCAATGATACTTCCCCATTCAAAATAGTCAACAAAATGGCGACAGTTTACCCATGTGATCGGCGACGGCCAATCAAAATCGAAAGCGGCACAAAAGTCACAAGGAAAAGAGTTACTCTACTTTATGTAGGGAATACAAGAATTTAAGCCGGTCGAATCCGAAAAGATCAAGTACAGGTTTGTGAGCTGATGTTATTATTGTTAATCAAAACATTAAATAAATTTTCTTTACCAGTAAAATGAATTTAATGATCTACCGGTTTTAAATACTGAATAATAATTTATAATACTGTTTAACTAGTCATCTATATCGTCTAGCCAAAAAAATGTGTGATTTTGAGGTAATTTGATAATGGAAAAACATTATGTGCATCAATAATTACCAAGTGAAAAAGGTGGGTACATTATGAACCCTCAAAAAACAACTTATTATTACAAACTTATTTTCAAGATCCACCCGATGTCTCTTCGCTTATACCTCTTACTCCTGATGGAACATGGAAGCTTAGTCGTGACTCTCCACTTCACCGTGTTCGTGGCTAAGCAGCTTATTTCTCTTCATGTTTTATCTATTGACTTTAATTCATTCATTATAGTTGTCAACATGTCATTTAAGGTCTACCCCTCTTATATCTTGAGATGTCTAGTTCAGTACCTATCTTTCTTTGAATTTTTATCTTTCTTTGAGTTTTCTGGTAGTGTATCTAATCTATCGCCATTTGCGTTCTCCGATTTCGAATTCGGTTTTTGTTTATTGGTTTTGAATAACTCATTTTTAGATATTTAACGAACCCATTTTATGTTAATAATTCTTTTGATGCCTGACGAAAACATGCTACTAATTTGGGTTTTTTTTTCAAGTTGTACCAGGTTTCTGATCCATATTAAAGTACTGATATAACATTTGAGTTGAATGCCACCAAGGACAATATGGCGGGGAGAAAAGCAGATTAAAAAAGCAAAACAAAAGAAAAGCGTTAAACTGCCAATAAAGATACAGAAAATAAAATAAAAATGAAAAATTAAACAAAAAAGTCATTGCAGTCAAGGGAAACGACGGTAGCTGAAGATTTTTTTTTCTGGTGTTTCTTTTCATATATGTTTTGTTTTTTTTCATTCACGTTTGGTGAGTGTTGGGAATTGGCGCTTTTGTTTTTAGCGCTTAAAACATGTCGATCTTTTCTTTTTCTTCTACGTTATTGCATCTTTCCGTTTCAAATTCTTGAGATTATTTATTTCATAATTTCTAAATATATGTAAACATTCCTGGCTTCATCTCATGGTGTGTTAACAAAATTATTGCTAAGTGACAATGATCCAAAAATTAGCTTTTATGTAAAAAGTATACTTTAAGAATGCATAAAACAGAGGTGTATCATAAATATACAAAATATAGCTTAAATTAATGGCGATAATGGTTAAAAATATTGTAGAGTGTATGATTATGAGCTGGAAAAAAGTGTAGAAATAGTAAAATTTTAGTCTAAGATTGTTGTTGTTATTGTAGTTCATTTACGTCGCACTAGAGCTGCTCAATGGACTATTGGCAACGGCCTGGGAAACATCCCCTTAGAATGATCCGAAAGCACGCCATCACAATTTTGATCCTCTGCAGATCGAGGGGATGGCACCCCCGCTTTGATAGCCCGACGACCTGCACGCGAAGTCGAACAGTTTAACGAGGACCCATACCGCACACGACCCTCGGTCCCTACGCAGACTAATCCAAGTGGTCACCCATCCGCACACAGACCGCAGCTAGTGATGCTTGACTTCGGTGATCTGCTGGGAACCGTGTCTTAACGATCAGTCCACTGCGGGACAGTCTAAGATTGACTTTAAATAGTTGTGGCAGAAAAAAAACCTGAAGGAATTGAAATTTAAAATAATAACAGTAAGTTAAGCATAATTTGATATTATAACACTTTTCACTTCAGAATTTGAGGAATATGTTTCAGTTATTAATCATAGTCAACAAGAACATTGACAATAATTAATTTCTATTCGTATGAAAGTAAAATAAATAAATTAATTCAACTTTAGTTACACATCATGCGTTATAAATTGCATCACACAATTTTTTACTTAGGATAATAAATATACTACTCGATATATCGAGTCGAAAACTTTTTTTAAAAGCAAACATGAACTGAATAAATAAAAAAAAAAACATTTCAGTATCACCAAAAGCCTTATCGATGGATAGACATACGAAAGGTTTATCTTAATCTTAGTTAATTTATCTGGCATATGCATATTAATGCCCGCAATATGATCGATAAGTACTATTCCCTTTCCAAACGGTAACGATCCGATATTAGGTAATGGGGAACTGGCAACGGAAATTAAAATTGATTACTCCGAAAATATTAAATGAAGTGGATCCGTGACGGAGGAATGGAATTACAGAGATACCATCTGTGAGTCAAAAAATAAAAGGTCGATTATTAGGATCTCCGAATTTCGTTTTTATTGCGGAATATATTTATTCTGTTATAAACAATTCCACATACTCTCAAAATTTAAGTTATTGATTAATTGAATTAAGTAATTTTAGTTAAACGAAAATGCATATTTGAGTATTAAGAATACTTTTTATAAAATCTAAAAAGAGAAATGGTATTTGCTAACATATGCTGAATAGTTTCTAATAAAGACTAAATCAGGTTTTTTTTTGCAACTCTTAAAATTCCAATTAAAAATTAGACTATTAAATTACTGTTTAAATAAGAATAGGGAACAAACATTTGATTATAATCAAAAGAATAACTAGTGAGGTCACTTACAGTGAAGTAGGAATTAAAATAATCAAAATAAATTTAATTATCGGAAGAAATTAGGTGGCTGTAGATGGTAGAGAAGGCGTATCATGACGATTGCTAAATAAGTTCTCCTTGATTTTGCAGCTGAATAAAATACAAAAATCCACAACATTCCCAGCGAGGTCAATGTACAGTGAAGTAGGAATTAAAGTAATCAAAATTAGTTTAATTATCGGAGGAAAGTAGGTGGCTGTAAATGGTCGAGGAAGCGTATCATGAGGATTGATAAATAAGTTCTTGATTTTACAGCTGAATAAAATCCAAAAACCCACAACATTCCTGGCTAAAGTTGGCAGCTCTGTTGTTACGTATTCTGCCATTTGTAGAGCTGGAGAAATTCACTAGTCAACACATTTGTTTCTCTACTGTTCTGAAAGTAAAGTGTGTTCTCCTAGCATTAAAAATGGAGGCATGCGAAGATCAGAGGCATAAACAGTATTTACACGAAGATTGAAAAACTACGTCTGAAAGCAGTCTTCTAACGTCACAAGCCTAAAAAAAGGCTCGCATAATTTACACCATTCATGATGTTTAGAACCCCGCCATGCAAAGATTACTGAAAAACAACCACGTGAGGCAAAGAGCCAATCATCACGTGCCTGAATTCCAGCCTGATTTGAGTTGTTTGAGTTCGCTGGTTTGGAGAATCGGATGTGAAAAAAAATCAGGTTTTTATTCGTCGTGTGACGTCACGAGCCTGTTATCAGTCCTTATGTAAATTGGTTGTGAAGGCACTGGAACATGTGTCTTTTATCATCACGTGCCCGCTGTATACCTGAAAAATGTATCTTCCGGCTAAATGTGCTGGTGTTGTATGAGAGATTTTTTGAAGATAAGCACGACTGCTACACGATTACCAGC
This sequence comes from Parasteatoda tepidariorum, assembly GCF_043381705.1. Taxonomy (NCBI): domain Eukaryota; kingdom Metazoa; phylum Arthropoda; class Arachnida; order Araneae; family Theridiidae; genus Parasteatoda; species Parasteatoda tepidariorum. The sequence continues at coordinate 24,868,330 of NC_092207.1, read as the reverse complement.
CGAGACGCTACAACACAAACTGTCGAAGTTTCAATGCACTTAGCGACGTTCTATGGTCAACGCTCCGAAAATGTTTTTTTTACAGCAATCTTCTCTTTCTCTCTGCTTTTGTTTACTTTATCAAAATATTTAATTGACTTCCAGTCCTAGATAGGTCAATCTCCTCTTCAGTAACTGGTAACACTTTCAAGAAAACATAGATGACAGTACCACAGCTCTGCTCATCCCCATCCAACTCACCGGATGGTAAATTCTAGACTGTGCTGATCAACTAACTAGATCATGTTCTGAGATTAAACATGACTTGAAGAAACGCCACTCAAAATTACTGATTTATTCCACACACCTTACTGGTTTTTTTTTACGAAAGCTTCTGAATTCTTTAAAAAATTTCCAGTTTTTTTTGCCAGAAAAATCATATTAGTTTAAATTAAACTCATCAGCTACCCATTATTTTATAGTAAAATTCGTGAGTTCGTTTCACATTCTAAATCATGGTTCGCACAAAGCCGTTATTCCCAACCATCTCTCTCTCTAAGATTTTAATTTATTATTTGAAATATTTATTTTTTAAATCTTTTCCAACTATATAAACTATTTCTAGCAGCGCATTTTGAAGGAATCCATAAAATAGTATTTCTGAAATAAAATAATAATAATTTTTGCTTCATCTTCAGTCAGAAGCACATATTGCATAAACAGAGCCTAAGCTTAAAATTTAAAATGCGGACTTCCATATGAAATGTAACAGCAGTTCATTATGCTTCGTCGTTATAAAGCGATTATCTAAGTAGGGGATCTTAGGGTGCTATCGTTTCTCTCTTTTCACATTTTCCCAAAAATAATGATCAGGGACTATTTGATGACTTCCTCATTATGATTTTGTTTTGAATCTTTCATTTTACGATCTTCGTCATTGATAAATAGTCTTCACATAAAAGTTATATGCTGGGACTTTCAAAAGCGAATTTCTAAGCATTAAAATTTCTGAGTACTTAAAAATATTTTATCGTGCTCAAAGTTAATACGACTAGCACAGACTTGCTTTAGGATAACAATATTGGAGCTCGTGTTTACAGACTAACTAAATGACGTTTCTTTTATGCTGAAAATTAACAATTACATATTATTAGATTTGTAACTCATACTGAAAATTCAAATAGTGGACAAAAGGATTCGGTACTTTTCAGAGCCCTTTAAAAAGAATTAATTATAAAGAGGAAACAGGGTGCGTAGCGTTTTTAAAAATTGCTCAAAGGTGCTTATTTTCGATTTCAGTTTCTGAAAAGCCCTTAAAGGTGCTTTTTGCATTGGATGTTTTTAAAAAGTGCTTAATTTTCCCTTTTTTCTAAATGAGATTTTTCCTTTACCGTGTTGATTTTCGCTACGAATCATGCAAAAAAACACAGTTCACCTTGTTTTATTCAACGTTTTCACAATTAATTCAACCCCAATCTATTTCGGCGCATTGTCAATCCGTAGCGTATGAAAACGTCATTCGTTCCACATGATTCAAAACTTCATGATTTTTGACACAATTGTCAAAAACAATGCCAAAAGTTTCTTTTTCTTTTGGCATGACGGTTAAAACAAGATAAAACAGCCAATTGTCAAAAACTTTCCAAACCTGCTCAGTTATGATAATTTTTTAAAGTGCTTAAAAATATTTTTTGAATTCTTGAAAAGTGCTTAAAGGGTGCTTATTTTTTGTTGAATAATTTGGCTACGCACCCTGGAAAATAAAATTGTTATAAAACTGGATGGAAAGAAAAATTGTTTGATTACTTATTTTATTAAATGCATTGATTACTTTCTTACTCAAAAAACTTTTGGCATTTTGTTCTCAATTATACATACATTTTGGATTCAGAACTAAGAAGAAGTTCATTCTAAGAAGTTCGTTCAAATTCAGAAGGATAATAGCAAATTTACTTATTATTACTATTTTTTAAAAACGGGATTTTTAACATATAACCGGAATCACAGTATTCTTGAAAGAAAAATTTATTGTTGTTCTTTTTATGAATAACATGTCCATATAAATTCAAATCAAGTCTATAAATCTTTAAAAGTGCAAGTAGAATAGATTCTAATAAACCCCTCGTCGTAAGCAAAATGCGAATAGTTAAAGATACTATTGGGTGATAATTAATATTTTTAAATTCGAGAATAAATGGATACTTTTTCACTCATTAACTTCCGCACACAGTTAGAAATTTCTTGAAAAAGTTCTGAAAAAACAATTTATTCAACAATAATCAACCAAGACGGTATTCAAACTCTTAACTGCGAGAAAAATAGTTTATGCAGTTAAACAACCAAAATTTTATCCGCACCAACTAACCCCGCAGTCAATATTGAGTAAGTTTTAAAAGAAAGCCATGTGATAAGAATTATGAATTCGGATTTTTATTTTCGATCATGGAATTCCTAATAACTTTATAGTAAAAGTTTGAAATGAATACCATAGGGAGCCATTTATTTCTTTTCAGCTGTGTACATACTTCAGCCGTGAAGATTAATTTGTCAGTCTCATGACTGTATGAACTGGGATTCGAATCCCTAGATTGACACTTTAATAATTTCCTCCATTCCCTCAACACATGAGGAGTTTCCAATGCTCTGCACCTCTCAACTGGTGACCTGGATTATTGGAATACTACTCTCATTCACGCTTCACAGAGCTGCCTAATAACAAAAAGTCTAATATTTACAATCTCTCACGATAGATGGCACCACTAAAACAAATGACGCAAACTTCTATAGTTCACTTAACAATACACAAATCAACCACTACCTAACCGCAGTGCTCAGTTAAATTCCATTTTTACGGTTATGAAACCGTGCCAGTTGTAAATGGTTACAAGACCGTATTAACGGTTTGCTTAGAGTACCAGTTGTAAATGGTTTCAAGCTTGTTAGGGTAAAAAAATTGCCAAACTGTAAGATTTTCGGTTAATTGTGCAGCCGTAATTTTGCAATGAAATCGTAATTTTAGAATAAAAATTCTAACAGTGCATCAAAGCATGTTTGGAAGGGAAAAAGCATACTCGATCGGTGAGTATTCTTTCCATTGTTACCTAGAAAATGATTGCAGGGGACGATGGCATTGAAGATTTCAAATTTCCATTAAAGTTTAAATGCATGGAAACTAATAAAACTTCACAGATAAAGAAAATAAATTAACCCTAGTTTATATATCGTTAGAATTAATTTTTATTGTTAAGAGTTTCCCTTTTAGTACTTAGAAGACAGTTGCAGGTCACAAAGGTAATAAAGATTTTAAACATTTATCAGAATTGAAAATGCATGGAAACTAATAAAACTTTACAGATAAAGAGAATAAATTAACCCTAGTGTATATATCGTTAGAATTAATTTTTATTGTTAAGAGTTTCCCTTTTAGTACTTAGAAAACAGTTGGAGGTCACAAGGGTAATAAAGATTTTAAATATTTATCAGAATTAAAAACGCATAGAAACTAATAAAATTTTACAGATGAAAAGAATTAATTAACCCTAGTTTATATATCGTTAGAATTAATTTTTATTGTTAAGAGTTTCCCTTTTAGTACTTAGAAAACAGTTGGAGGTCACAAAGGTAATGGAGATTTTAAATATTTTTCAGAATTGAAAACGCATAGAAACTAATTAAACTTTTAAGTTGAAGAAAATAAATTAGTTCTAGGATAAATTTCATTTTAATTATTTTTAATTGAGAGTTATAAAGAAACAAAATAGTACTTGGATAGTAATAGAAATAGTATTTATAAATCAAGTACTATTTCTTACAAAAAGAAACATATTTTTAAAAGAATTTTAAAAATCTATTAAATTTATTTATTCAAAACAAAAAAAAAGGATTTTAATGCATTACAGCATCTAATTTTGATATGTTTTTAAAACAACATTTAGTATTTGTTTATTAAAAAAATCGCTATCTTTACATTTAAATTATTCATTTAAATTAATTTAATTTTCATTTAAACTATTTTTTATTGAGAGTTATAAAGAAACAAAATAGTACTTGGATAGTACTAGTAATCGGAATAATATTTATAAATCAAATACTATTCCCATTTCATTACGAAAACAAGCACATTTTTAAACGAATTTCAAAAATTTTAATCATAGATTATTTCAAAGATTTTAATGCATTACAGCAGCTAATTTTGATACGTTTTTTAAACAACATTTAGTATTTGTTTATTAAAAAAATCGCTATTTCTACATTTACAAAAATGAAATGCCGCATAAAATAATCTATAAATTGATTTGATTTTCTTCTCTTTTTAGACATTGCATTTTCACACATTCTAACGTATTGCAATGAATTTTTCCCCAAAAAGGCATTATTTTAACAGTAAAAAAAAAAAAAAAAAGAATTTCGCTCTCTCCTGTCTCGTAATAATGAGATTTTATCTTCACGTACACATGCATGATGTATTTCACATTAATAAAAAAAATGACCTGCTTCGTCGAAGTTATGCCCCTTGACTTGTGGCCGTTTGGCGATGAAAAAGATTTTCCTTTTGGCTTATGCGTGATTGATAGAAATTAATATTCTTCCATCGCTATATCGTGAGAAAAAATGAAATAGTTTTCTCATCGATAGAAAAGAACCATCGGCTTCATTAAGAAAGTCATACGAAAAAGGAACTTGGATACGTTTTATACGTCTCAGTGATTCCTTCTGGAATAGGCGTTTGGCGAAATTTTTGATTTGTTGTTAGGAAAAAAGTCATTTGCGGTTAACGTAATAAGAAACACATGGTGTTTTGGCTATGAACTGAAATTATATTTTTGTTATTTTTTTTCAGCAATCTTCCCCCTCAAAAACCTATTTTCGAGGGTGTATTCATTTGAAGCATGAAATTATTTTTCGTAGAAAATAATAAAATGTTGCTGAAGTTAGTGTTTATTCATTCTTGTATACTTTAAATAAATTTTTAACATGCTCAGATTTCTAAGAGTGAGCATGAATAAAATGTTCTCCGAATTTTTGTAATAACAATTTTTATTTAAAGTAGAGTTTCCTCTTTTTTAATAATAAAAATGTATTTTATGCACTTAAAATTATTGTTCCGCTTTGTGTTTCATATGAAAAAAGCGTTCTATTTCAGTCGCTGTTTTTTGGATTAATTTTCGTTGAATTTAACATTAAAGTGTCTTTTTGAAGTTATACTTCTTATGTGACTTCCAACAAGGTTGCGTTAAACGTTTAACGCTACATTTTTATTGGCCGGGAAATCACGTGGTAGGATCCAGTTTTCCCTCATTCATTTCCATATTGTTTTGGTTCTCACTAGCATAAAAATAATAAAAGTCATAAAAGTATTGCTTTTCTATAAATATTTTTTTAGTTTGTTTTGATACACATATAATTTAATAGGGTAGT
>NC_092207.1:24794676-24861580 GCF_043381705.1 Parasteatoda tepidariorum | reverse complement strand
AGGAATTTTTCTTCAAATGTTTGGCGTGTTCTGTTCCTGAAAGATTTACTAATATTCTGGAGATTTTTTTCAAGTTCTTCGGCCTTTTCCTTAGGGAAATTTTGTTTCTTATTTGCTGCTAAAAAATGGCGTCTGATTCAGTCAATGACTTTGATGGAACTAAATGAAAACGTGATAAATTAATGTCCGATATTTACAGGCTCCCGCTAGACGGCGTACTCGAGCGTTGCGATCGCGAATTGTTTTTCTATAAATATTTTTTTAGTTTGATTTAATACACATAGGTCAAGGTACGTCTCTTGTGACTATCAATTGATTGTTAGGTTTTCTCTTTTGAAATTACATTATGACGCATTGAAATACATTATTAATACTAATACGTTTTCCTTGGCGAGACGATGAGGCAACTACAAGCACTTCCACTGGTTCAAGAGGTCCACGAGGAAAAAATGCACAATATTACTGTGATTACAGAGCACGGAAGCGAGCGGAGCAGAAAAAAGAGTCGTTGAATAGAACTAGTAATCCTTCTGCGACTGCTGATTCTTCTACAATTAACGTCGCAGGTTACGAAGTTTAACTTCTTCCGCGCGGAGGGACTCCACGCACTATTTTTCTTAATTAATAACTTTTCCTATTTAAATTTTTTTCTTCCGAGTTCTATGGACATATTTTAACTTTAATGTTAAATTCAACGGACATAAACATATTCTAAAAAACTAAAGATAACGTAGGTTATTTTTTATAAGAAAAATGGATTTTTTCTTCCTTAATACTAAGGACGTATTTCATGTATTTAAAATCATTGTTTTACTTAATATTTCTTACGAAAATAGCCTTTAATTTCAGTTGCTGTTTTTTGGATAAATTTATATTGAATTACACATTATATCCTTTTTTCATTAATAACTTTTTCTACTTGAAATTTAATTTTTATGTCCCATAGAAATTTTTTTAAATATTTTAAAAAGACTAAAAATAATTAAAGATTATTAAAGATTAGTAATATTGATAATTCCTATTAAAAATAGTGCATATATGATTTAAATGGTTATTTTGTTGATTTTTTTTTAAAAACTTTACAGAATACTTTACTTAAAAATGTGAGTAATACAAATTAATGAGAAAAATAACAAAATAAATGAGAAAAAAAAACGAAATATTTTTCTAAACATGCTAACTTACCCTTGAAATGGTACAGGTCAATGAGAAAAAGAACTTGAGTTAAATTGGCTTTACCATTTAAAGTATCTGAAAATTAACACAAATTAGTAACAACTAAATATTTATTTTTAAAAGTTACCAACACGTATTATGTATTAAATCAAGCATTTTATTTGAAACTAAAACAATAATAAAAATTAAACTATAAGAAAAGGGAATGTTTATTATTCACAGCTTATAAAGTTATTTGAATAATAACTTAGGAAAAATTCGCTAAGTTTTTTTTAATATAAACTCACCCTTACATGGATTAATTTTCACACACTTTTTCTTTTATAATTCCTTATTATGTTTGGCCATATTTTTGGTATTCGGACTGAATAGAAATTTAAAAAAAGATATAATCGACAAAGTTAACTTTTTTTACAATGTAACAAATAGTTTTCCAATTTTGCCTGATAAAAGAACAGTTAGATTGTGGTACAGAAAATTAAGTACGCACTGGATGCCGGAATCCCACGTTCCAAACTCTATAGAACTCCCATGACTCTGAATTGTGGAAGTTAATGATTAGATTTAATAGATATTTGTTCAATTCTTGCACATTAGAATGGGAAAAAATGCGTTCTGTAAGCAAATACTGAAATATTTTTGTGGAAAGTTAATACAATAAAAGATTCTGGCATCTTTTAATTGAATAATTTAAATTTTTGAAACAAATATTTTCAGTATCTAATTTCACCGACTTTTGCAATGTTTTTACTTTATTATGTCTGGTCATAATTTGATGTCTCGACAAAATTTAATTAATAATTAAAACTCAAAATTCTTAACCTTAAACGAAGATAAGTAACTTTAAGGTAACATCCCAGGATAGATTAGGGTACAGAAAATTATGCACGCTTTATAAACACAAACAGTTATCACAAAAAGAAAAAGATTCTGACTGCATGGTAATGGCATTTCTGGTAAAATAAACCAAAATATACGGTATTTAAATCTTTCGTTAGGTAATTTTTCCATTCATACTGTAATGGTTTACAGGCAATCTGGGTTAGTTCTTATTACCACACATTTCGTGAAAAATACAAAACTGAAAAGTTAATTTTATCAAATAAAGTTAAATTTTTAATCCATGCTCTTCTAAGGTATCATGATGAAATTACCAAATTTTAGCACCTTTGCCAAATTGTATTATATTTTATAAAATTATATTTTATTGTAAATTTTACCAAAATCACGACCAAAGTACATCTGTAAAAATTAGCGAACTTTTGATGTTCCCATAGAACCAGAAACACTGTAATTTTTACCATATTCTGCTAGTTTTACCATACTTTTTTTTTCAGTGTGGTATACAAATAATTAAAATATAAGTTCAAAAATTCATTCTATTCTTCCTTCAATTAATTAAAAACAAATTGTTAACAGCAGCAAACTCACATCTAAATTTATTTTGCTTACAGTTTTTCATAAAAAAAATTAGCTTGATTTCAGAAATCTACAGGTATTGGGAGTATCCGATACGGCCTTTGCGGACATACATGTAATACTCTACAGAGAGATAAATTTATTTTTCACGATAAATATTTTTTATTCAATTTTTCGAAGCTATCTAAGAATATTTAGCATTTAATCCAGAAAAAAAAATCAATAAATAACGCTTCCTTCACGATGAAAAAAAAAGGATAAATCTCACGGATTACGCTCTACAGAAACTTTAATTTTCTGCATATTTATCATACTGCCATTCAAGTCAAGAAAATATGAAAAGAAATGCATAATATAAACCTTTTTCAGGTTATATAATATTCAAAAATACGGAAAAAAGAAGATGAAGAAAGAGGCAGAAGCATTTTTATTTGCAGAAATCTGAAAAGTATTAACATTTTGGAATACCTCGATGCATAAAGTTATCGCTACTTTTTTTCAAGACTTATTAAAATTTGTTTTTTTCTTTTTATTCAAACTGTTTGGGTTTTTTTTAATAAAAAAGAAATGTTTATATATTTAATATAACTTGGGGGAATTTGTCTGAATCGATTTTATTTTTATAATGGATTCTTTTGTTTTTATCATTGCGAATGTAGATGTTGTTTCTTTATAATTGTAAACGTGGGGAAAAATAACCAAAGCATTTCTGTTAGTTGAAAAGTTCTAAATAGATCTAATAGTTGAAACTTATGTAAATGTCGCCGTACTGCTCATTGTATAAGCGTTTGCAACAATCATACCAAATTAACACACTGAAATTTGTAATCTATTTTGTTTTGTTTTATACTGAATTTTAATTTAACAACTCAACTATTATGCTCAGCACCGTTAACGTGGCACGGAATGGGCTTTCTTGATTTGCCTATACACTGCTCGGGCAGTGTATTTTCTCACAGTCAATCACTGATTTGTCCGGCTTTTTCGTAGCTTTTACTTCGCAGTTTTTTTTTAAATAAATGTCTCTAGTAATATGGGGGAAATTGGATTGTAAAACTATTTGAAGGATAGATTTTACCACTTTTCACTTGCTCAGTGATTTACGTTTTGCGAATAGATCAATTTTGTCACGAAATAGAAGAATGCTGGAGGAAAGTTAGTGGCTCATAACAGAATATAATTCTGATATCTCCATGTTTTTATTTATACAATATCAAAGCTGAATTTTTAAAAGAAATAAAAATCATGCAGAGAAAACAGAAAACACGAGCGAAAAAGAAAGAAAGGAAACGTGAATTCAAAATTACATGTTTCCCTTCTTCTAATTATCCCCAGAAAAATGTTTTTTCCAGTTCTATATATTCTTCTATAAAAAAGCCGATTTTAAGTAAAAGTGCCCAATTTTTGCCTTAATTGAAAATTATTGTTAATTAATAAACACAATACCTGTAATGGTTTTGGTTGATCCCCCAGAGAACAACCTAGAGTAGGTAACCAGATGTCCTCAAATCTTGAGACTTTCCACGAATTTCCTTGTTCTCAAAAACTTTCAATGTCCTCAAAAATGTTCAAACTTCTTAAGGACAGAAAATATTCCCAAGTTTTAACACGTGTTTTCAAGAGTCTTTGAATTTCTTCTCAACGTATAATCTCATGCAGTGAAATATAAGAAAAAATCATAAATGCGCATGTTTTTTTTAACAAGATAGTTTTGCCTTAATTAAAGATATTCCGTCATGGCCAAGAGAAAAATCTGTGGCCCTTTTTCGCCTCGCCACTGGCCATGACTGTTTATCAAAACACCTGTATAAAATTAAAATCTTTTCAAGCCCCCTTTGTCCATTATGTAACCAACAAGAAGAAATGGACGCTAACCATCTAAGACATCGCCCTGCACTTCCTCCCGGGCCCTTGTGGGAACGATATTGGCGGGCGAGATGCATTATTTCAGACCTATAGACTCCTTATTTTTGTAGCTCTTGTTTCCGTTTTTTGTTCTTTCTTTATATTGTTCTTTCTTTATATTGTTCTTGGCTACAAATTTGTCTTTCATGTCTGCCATTGGAAAAAAAAAAAAAAAAAAAAGTTTTGCCTTACAGCGAATACAAATGAAATGCAAGAAAGCACCATGCTGAGACTAACAGATGAAAATGCAATACTCGTCTTAAAATAAATGAAGCAAAAAAAAGAATAAATTTTAATTTAACACAATATTATATGACATTTTAAAACTGCATACTAATGAAATCAGGTTTGATGAAGATGGTCTTGAGTCTGATATTGGTTACCAATTTAAAAAAATATTTGTTGCACGCATTAGTTAATATTTTCCATAAAAGTATAATGCTTCCAAAGCATAAAATTTTTCTAGAACACTCCTCTAATATGTCTTTATCATGATTTATAAATCTGATCACTTTCTAAACGATGCTAATATATCTAGTTTCATTACTTTCATCGCTGCCAAGTTTCAGGGATTTTATTTGGAGGAAAGAATTAGGTTCATAAAGTTTTGCCGTTCGCCGCAGCTAAATGAAAAGTGAAAAATTAAATATCAATTAAATAATTATTACTGAATTTAAAACTTCGCTAGAATACTGCCTTCTGCATCTTTTCAAATTCAATAGTGATTCTAAAGACAATTATCTAATGTTTCATAAGTAAACGTTGTTCTCATATTTAATATGATTAAAAACTAGTCGAAAAAAAATCAATTGATAAGTAATTTTAATTAATATGAAATATTATAGCATGCAGTTATCTTATTTCATAAAATTTTAATTAACATTAACATGCAAGAACATCAACTTAATTTTAATTTTTATACACAATTATTAAGCGAAATGTTCTGTAACTTACAGATTAGTTAAATGAAACATCATCCAATTAAGCAAACTTTTATTAAGCTTGAGCAAGCGTTGCTTTTATTCTTGAACAGTTTTCATTAAAAATTTTAAAATAAATTGCAATGCGTAACGTGATATAACTTCGCTTAAATTCCCTTAACAACGTTTCTGAACAACTTGATGTTTCCGGTAGGTCGGGAGGCATAATTAACTAGTTGCAAAACATAGACTCCTCGACCTTTTATCTTCTAAGCTATTATTTATTTTTCGAAGTTCAGGAGCGATTTTTTTTTCTTCTTCTAAATTTCTTTTGATCCTTTTTTGCGTTCAAAGAAGCTTTTTTTTTCACTGATAAAAAGTGCATGTTTTTTCGCTGTCTTGCCCAGAGGGATGACCAAGTATCAGCACTTTGTCTTAATTAAATTAAACTAAGTGCTTTTTACTGCAGAATAATTTGGCGCTCGCATTTTCTAACTCCGATCTTCTGTTTCTATTCCTTCTAGCAAAAAAGTTGGTGATGTAAATAAAATTCAAGTTTTTTTTTCTGGCTTCAATGTTTAATGACATGTTCGAAAGAATGCAGGAAATAGCAGCTTACGTTTCGTTATTATCGCCAGTGATAAAAACTCGTGCTGTAAATTGCTTTAAAGAAATAAGAGAAATTTGCTTAATTATGAATTTGCATTAAATAATTAGAGTTATATTTTTGCTGGAAAACTTAAATATGCAACGTAGTGGAACGTTTGATAGCGTTATCATTTCAGTTCTTTCTTTAACTACTGTTTAAATAAAATACAATTATATTAAAATACCCCTTTGGTAATGCATAATAATATTTTGCAACATTTGGTGAGCTAATTGTTGGACAGGTATAAAAAAATGCGAATGTGCAATAACTTTGAATTTCTTTTAAGTCAAAAATGGTTATATAAATTAATCAATAAAAAAAGGACAAATTTTATTAAACGCCACTAACAAACAAAAAAAAAAATAAATTAAGATCCCAGTAACGTAAGGCAACGTAATGATTGAACATAAAAATTCACAATTTCATCCACTCAAGCACAAGTAATTTTCATATTAAGTAAAGTAAGCAGCATCGTACTGTTTACTTCTGTGAAAATAAATTAAGCATCTAGATCTTAAAATATGGTGATAATCAATTAAATAAAAATGATATTCACATATTCAAATAAAAATATATTAGAGACTGTATCGTCAAGATTCTATGGTATTTTATTTGCTTTGTTTAACGAAAATATTAACAAAATATTATAAATAACGAAATATAAACAAGATACATTATACATCCATTATTTTGTCTGCTTTGTTTACAGCTATTTTCGTTCTTTCTTTTTTAACAAAGTACTGATGACGTTTTTACTTTCTCTATTGGTGGAATTGATGGAAATAGTTAGCATAGACAGCTTCAATTGGTAAAATGTTTAAAGCAGAAGTTCTTTATAGAATAACCGCAGATTAGCTCCAACAAGCGTTTGTCTTTCTCGAGGATCAGACATCTGGAATCTAACATAGGTGAATTATGCTTCACATGTGACAGACAGCGCCTTTTACGCTCCAACGAGCTGAGTTTTTCTGCCGGTGCGAGTTCTGACATTATTTATTGAGTATGGAAAGATTGCATACTATTGTTGTTTCTAAACATGCCAAGGTTTGAGTTTTTCAAATCATTACCTAAAGCTAGTTTCCAAAATTTAATATTTCATGCCCAGAAAATCAGTACTATGTTTGCTTCATCTTATATATGTGAACAAGTGTTTTCAACTATGAACCTTAGAAAAAATCATTTCAGAAGTAGACTAACAGACAAGCATTTAGCCTCGTTCCTTAAAATAAGCACATCTCACTTTGAACCTCAATATAAGGAGCTTTTAAAAATGAAATCGCAATTTCATTCATCTCATTAAATATTTAATTTATGACTTGTATATCGTTTTTTTTTTAGTCTTAGAAGTTTTTACTAGGCCCACCAAATTTTTTTCTCTCGATTTTTTGCCCTTGACCAAAAAAGCTTGCCCATCCCTGTAACAGAGTATACAAGGTATTCTAAAATTCGACCGACAAATTCAGAGGAGTGATAAAAGGCATCAAGATTATAAAAGTTCTCATAAACTCGAGAAAGATTCCAGGAGCAGTTTTGAAATCTGTTGAAGCGTCGACAATTTGTACTAAGTGATCTTTCGGTATATCCCTCTACAGGCATCAGATAAACTAGGGATTCAAAGTGACTAAAGGAAAAAATCACGCGGAATGAGATTTTGTGAATCGTACGTCTTGCAACGGAAGGTCTAAGAGTACCATCCACTTCCTCCTTGGGTATGTTACATCTAGATGCCGAAGACACTAAAGATAATCAGTTCTTCGAAATAAATAGACTGACAATCATCTTACCTCAACCGGTCTCCTCTAGATTGAGAGCCTGCATGCGTTTTTCGCCATCGTCATCCTCTCAATGTGATTAGCGATTTCATGCATATCCATGGTATGGTAAGTTTCCAATTAATCCCCGCGGATTCCTTTTCCCACCTTTTTGAGTTTTGAGTCCAATTTAGAAATAGCCTGTTAGTTGTAATGGTGCATTTGCAATGATGAACTAAACCAATCTAATATCTTTGATAGTTATAAACTCATTGGCGCGACATCCCATATAAAGCCAAGGCCTACTGTGTCCATCTCAGTTTTCTTGACCTTGGGCTCTGGGATACAGGAGCAGATGCTCCGGTCAGGTGGTCAGCCGAACGCGGAACCCCCAGTGTTTAGCTCCCAAGCATGCTTGGTACTCATTTATCGACCCACTGAAGGGATGAAAGGCTGAGTCAACCTTGCCCGGCCCGAGACTTGAACCCAGGACTTTTGGCAAGGGAGCGCGAAGCGCTACCACTCAGTAACCGGGCGTTAATAGTTATAAATCGACTTTAATATCTCCTCTACATTTTTTCATTAAACTTAAATACATCTTTTAGATTCGAAACTGTTTCCACTGCAAAGCTGCATATCTTGCTTCTAAAATGCAATTTAAAGAGAAATATATCGTTAATAATTGCAAAGGAGAAAATAACTGATTATTAATAAATTATTTCTAATTTATTACGCATAAAATCTACGTTAAAAATTAGATTATATGAGTTAAATGTCATTATTTGACAATCATTACGAAATTTGCAGTTATTATCGAATATATTTTATATAATTGCATTAATTTGCCATGTTTCAACAAAATGAATTGAAATCTTCGTGCAATAACTTTTGTATACGAAATTCGTTTCTGATTCTAGGTTTAGTAATTACGTTCAGTTATTACTTCTCATTAACTGAGTATTGGAATTTTTATCATCAAAGCCTTTAGATAATTGAATAAAGAACATATTGTCTCTCGGGTCCTATTTAATTGTTATTGCGTATAATGAATGAATATATATCCAAAGATGAGAAAATTAAAACATTTGCAAATTGCTTAGTCATGAATAAATAATTGAAAGGAAGGGAGAGAAACGTATACTAGAAGGAAAAAAATACGTGAGCATTTGCTTTTTATAGTTCAAACTAAGATAAAAAATATAAAAAAGATAATGTTACGTCGTATTTTAAGTTAATATAAAAAAAAATTATGTTAATACGCCGTATTTTTATCAATGATTTAATTTACCTGCATTTACAGACTCTAGTTTGTGCTTCAATGGCATTTTTTTTTCTTTTACAAAATCGAGAAAAATGATCAAAATATATTTAAAATTAAATCTTCGCTTTTGAAATTTATTTATTTAAATTTATTTTCTACGTTCTATTTATTTGCTTTTATTGAAATGTTTTTGATGTCAGTATCAAAGCGATAAAAATTTTGAATAATTTTTAACTTATAAAATTTTTTTTTTCAACTTTAAATGATATAATGGCAATTCACAGCTCACACTTTTATTCAAATCAAAAACATAATTTCTTTAAGAATTTTCTGAGTAGGACAGAAGTAAAAGCGTATAAATTTTTTTAATAAAATTTCAACCTACTTTTCGCTAGAATTTTAGCTCGAGATAATTTTTAATTGACATCTAATTGGTGCAAGTCAATGCGTATTTGTGAATAGGTTACAAGTGAAACATTATACTTTTTTTTACAATCCACAAAAAAATAAATAAATAAACTAGCTTCTTTGAATACCTTTTGATCTAATAACTGAATCTGCACGTTCAAGGACACAATCTTAATGTTTAAGGAAACGACGTCAAATATGCTAATTACGACTATTTTAAAATTTGATTTCTGAGGAACTATTTCTTCCATTTCGCTTAAATTTTGAATTTTGCCAGGTTAAATTACAATCTTTAAAATGATACAATAAAACTGCTTACCGGCATAGCCAAAATTTTTCAGCTGTTTTTAAAAAGCTAATAAATAGTTAATTGAAGTTATTTTTTGGATGGAAATATCTTTGGGTAAACAAATTTCATAATTGTGGTCAAACAATTTTCGATTCACTTTAAATATTCTCGAGATATGAAGAGAAACGCAAAAAAAAAGAATTAACATTAAGGGTTCAAACTTTGGACCGCTGACCTGATAAGATTATTAAGGCCTTATTTACAGATACTCTCTATACTTTAGGGGTAAGAAATCCTAATCCGGCAAAAATATTTATTCTGAGAAAGTGCGATTATGCGTCTCATTTCCCATCTTAAAATAGTGTCTGGAACAACCCCTTTAACTTTTAAAATTGAGTCCTAGAACGTCCGTAGAAGATCCGATTATAAAGTCAAAAGTTATTCAAGGCAGTTCATTACTTATTTATTGATTTTTCTTTACACATAAAAAAAATTAATTTCTGAATAATTAGTTCTTTTTTTCTTAAACTTAATCTTATTTCATTCTGTGTTGAAAATAGTTCAGAAACAATAATTAATCATTTGTCTAGCTAGATCAGCTATGCACAATTTTAAAAATAATTAGAAGGCAATGGAAAGGAATGCCTCTGACGGAAGCAGAAAATAGTATATATATCATATTCAGGCTATAGAGAATTTTTTAACCAGCCGCATACCGTTTTTGGCAACATCATCGGTTTTAGCGACACCAGTTCTAATTGTAACATGAAGGGCGACGAGGACAAAATAAAATACTATTTAAAAATGTTTTAGACATATTTCTTAGCATAGGTATAAGCTTTTCGAAATTTTGACACCTATATTGACTTGGTATTAGTATCAAAGTTAAAATATAGAAAATTATTAAAATGTCCACCAAATGAGTCAGTAAAAACCAGCTCTCAATAATAATTAGAATGCAATGGAGAGGAATGCCTATAACCGAAGTAGATATTAGTATACTTTAAATGTTAGGCCATACAGATTTTTTAACGAGCCTCATATCGTATTTTGCAATATCATCGATTTTAGCGACACCTGTGCTAGCTTCAAATTTTTCACAGAAACTTTTATTTTAATGTGATCGTAATGGCAGTGAGCAAACAATAAGACATCTTATGACAATGGAACTGCAGGATTGTATATTTGACCAAGCACATTGTAAGTATAAAAAAAAATAATTTATTTAATTTAAAAAGGAAGAAAATGGGCCTTTTTTAGTTAAAAATTTTTCCGTTCCTTGTAATGTTCTAAATGCAGTCATATATTTAAATGTATGTCAATTGCGATGTGATCGCATATGAAATAATAAAATTCAACGTCGTAACAAAAATTTTAAGTGGTGTTAAATTATTTTCATTCATTATTTATGTATTTTTGTAGGCATTTAATATTATGTATTTGTATGTATTTAATATTATGTATTTGTATGTATTTAATATTATGTATTTGCATTATTTAATATGTACTTAATATTGTATGTATTTAAAATGTATTTAATATTGCATGTATTTAATATTTAAACAATCATGATTCTTTTTGTTGGTAATTTCAGTTTAGGAAATAAAATTATTTGTCATTTAAGAAAACTGTAATAGTTTTATCTGTGAGAGTTTGTCTAATCCTTGCATATCCTTTACAGTTATACGAAGTGCTGTTGCAGATCATTGGACATAATTCTGCTCCTTGATTCAAACAAATCTGAATATTTCCGTCGTTTTAATCGAGCCTGATTCGTATTTACATCATCTATAAAAATATACATACCATTTCATTTTTAACGTTACGAAATCTTTGAAGTGAATTTGGTATGTTACAGCAATTTATACAAGGTATCACTTATGAATTAATATTTTCTATTTTCCCCTAATAAAATCCCTAAACAGTGTCCGATTAAATGCGATAGCTCTATCATTACAGCATGGGTGATAAGGGAAATATTTAGGTGAGCAAGATAGCGAATTTCCAGTCATTACTAGTAAATGGACTAATTAAGGAGCGTTAGCCGGCCTTAATTAAGAAATTCCGGCGGTCCTTATCTCCCGCAGAGAAATTACCCAGGAAAGAAGCAAGAAGGCCCATTATTTTCTGAGTAATATTGTCGAACAGATTAATTTTTATCGAGTTGTCTGTTCCAAAGACCAAAGATTAGCTAATATTACATTTTAACGGGTATTGTTTCTTTTTTTTTATTATCATGCTCTCTACTTAAAGGATAGTTTTATTATTATACTTTTTGTTCCTTGGGTGAATCAAGAAGGTATCAGTTAAGCGTTATCTGAATCCCCCGTAGAGTTTGTAAGACGATTTTTTTTGTACGGAACTCTACCGTTGCGAAAATATTTTTCAAGCAAATCCTTTTAGAGATTTTTTTTAACGTTTGCACTTTTGGCGAAAATCTGAAATTATGGTATATTTCGCATTAGATTTATTGCGGCACTATCTGGATATCTGTTCTACTTATGGGAAAAATGAAATTGCAAATTATCGCTGAAATTGTTCTAAAAAATATACATATATGTATACTTTTGAATTTTTTTTTCTTTTATAACCGGTTTTAAACAACTGACTTAATTATGACATTACGACTAACAATGTTCTACTCCGTATCCATGTATTTTTGAGCCCAATCCAGAAGACGAGAGAACTCCTGGATCAAGCAATGGGACAAACTACCCTTCGCTGAGGACTTTTTGATGGAACTAACCCGAATTTGCCTTAAATGAGATGAAAACATGTCATGGTTAGTTAGATGGCAAGGGGAAGCACTGAGGTAAGTGCGACTCGGGATCAGAATTCGTATCAAGATTCAAAAATTCGTTAGAAATTGATCAAAATTTAAAAATTTATTAGAAATTGATTGACAACCATTGTCTTGCCTTTCGTGTTTAATAGAGAGAAAAAAATGCTATTTACTTTTTTAAAAATTTTAAGCTTATATAGATAAAAGACTAAAAGTAATTTATACAATTGTTTACGTCACTGAAAACCCGTTTATCGCATAGAATGCGCAGATGTGATCTTTTGCTTTTAAATGATATAGTTAGCAATACATGGTGTTTAATCTTTTTGATAAATCTGAAACTGTAACAAATGATTTGATGAAAGAGAAATTTGCGAATACCATGTAAGCCTTTGGAAATTGCTCCGTTATCCCTGTTTTCGATTAATTTAAACAGTACATTTAGGGAAATGCTCTCGAAACAGTTTTGTGTATAAGTATGTAAAAGAATTTTTGAGCTGTTTTAAGAAAGTTGCAGTAGTAGTTTACCTTAATCTTTAATAGCTATAACAAATCTTTCAGAATTAAAAAAAATGAAAAAAATTTTGTTTATTTTTATAGTTTAGTTATTTATTCTTATTATTTTTTATTCCCTTTTCTTATTTCGTTTGATCTAATACAGATTTTTTTTACTTTTATCTTTTATAAGAATATTAATAAATTTTTTATTAAAATGAATATAATAGTTTGATCTAGAAAACGGGGGAGGCTCGTGAAACGAGTGCACGTTTGAAACTATGAAATTAAACTTCCCGGTAAAAAATATGGAATGCTGGATAATGGTATCCAAGTCGTCCGACTAGGTTACCATTATCCGATAGTTTATACTTTGAAAATTGAGAAAGTATGTAATTTAAAGGGATTTGATTTGATGCATGTCATTTAAAGTGATTCATTATCCGATAGTTTATACTTTGAAAATTGAGAAAGTATGTCATTTAAAAGGATTTGATTTGGTGTATGCCATTCAAAATGATTCATTATCCGATAGTTTATACNCTTGTAGCACTAAAACGACTCTCATCTGTGAAGAGGACGCGACTCCATTGATGAGGTGTCCAGGTTTCGTGTTCTCTGCACCACTCTAAGCGATGCCGCCGATGGCTAACTTTTAAAGGTATGCAGCGTTCAGGACGTCTAGTAGATTAGCCACCTTTGTGGAGGCGTCTGGCCAGTGTAAATCTTGATACTTGTCGCCCTGTGGCTCTGCGCAGTTGCTGAGATATGGCGCTCGCTGACTGAAAACGGTTTCTTTTCGCCTGGAGGACAGTGTAACGGTCATCTCTTGGTGTTGTTTTCCTTGGACGGCCACCACCAACCTTCCGAACAGCTGTACCAGTAGTTTTAAAGGCATTCCAAGCACGAGAAACAACACTTTTGTTGATCCCGAACTCTTCGGCGACACTGGTCACACTACGCCCCTCCTCAAGCTTCCCAATCATTCTTCCTCGAGTAAAGTCATCTAAATGATTTCCTGAAGACATGTTTCACAAAACAAATCACTTGCACTTGCAGCGAATGTCTTTAACTACGGTGCTCTTCATCCTTCTATCACAGCCCTGATCTGCGCGCGCCGACCCACAAGGTTTATGTACACTTGCATCACCTACGACGTTTTATTTCTAAAATTTGCATACGAATAATTTTTTTACTGAATTACGTGCATATTATACAGCAATTTCATGGCTATCTTATACTTTGTTGGGGAACTGTGGCCGAAAAATCACTTGTTGCTTAAGTTTTGCACACCAGTGTATGTAAATGAATTTTTGAACTGTTTTAAAAAAGTTGCAGTAGTAGTTTATCTTAATTTTTAATAGCTATAACAAATCTTTTAGAATTAAAAAAAATAAAGAAAATTTTGTTTATTTTTATAGTTTAGTTATTTATTATTATTATTTTTTATTCCCATTTTTTATTTTGTTTGATCTAATGCAGATTTTATTTACTTTTATATCTTTTATAAGAATATTAATAAATTTCTTATTAAAATGAATTTAATAGTTTGATCTCGAAAACGGGGGAAGCTCGTGAAACGAGTGCACGTTCGGAACTATGAAATTAAACTTCCCGGCAAAAAAAAAATATGGAATGCCGGGTAATGGTATCCAAGTCGTCCGACTAGATTACCATTATCCGATAGTTTTTACTTTGAAAATTGAGAAAGTGTGTCATTAAAAAGGATTTGATTTCAAATAATCTAGAATGATTTAAATAACATCGATAAATTTAAAGCTACGATTTTGATGTGATGATCTTCAGAGCTCTATCATCAAGGTACGTTAAAAAGCCACAGTTAGAAAGTCTTAAGAACTAAGCAAAACTTTAATTTTAAACAATGAATATTACCATGATGAAAAGAGCTGTTTGAATTTCTGACAAATAAATAGCTTAAATGTTTTGAGAAAACTAAATGTTTAAAATTTCGTCAGTTTCTCGAATTTTTTAACGATTATCAACGCATTTTTTCTTTACTTTTTGCATTATTTTTATGAGGGAAAACAAACAAGGAATTGTGAAAATATTTTAAAAACTAAATAAGAATGTTTTTACAAGTATATCTTTATGTTGACATCTTGCGTCGCTTTCAAAATTACCATAGAGGGTGCCAGTTAAATATAGACAAAACTTCCTGTAGCAATATCAAATATAATTGCTAAATAATAGTAACAGTTATAGAAAATAACATAATTTTCATAAAAAATAATTATTTCAAATTACGAAAAAGTATTTGAATAACAGGCTTAGCATTCTTTACCTAAATGCAACAACAACTACAATAATAATAATAATAGCAATAATGCGTTTAGGTAAAAAAACTTTTTTTTAAAGCAATTGATTCGATAAGGTTGCGAATTTAACTTAAATATCTAAAATACGAAAGACAGCAGATTTTTATACTAAATTAGTTAAAATTTAAAAATCGGTAGTTTTAAGCTAAAATAGTTAAAACTCACTAATGCTTAGCTATTGTAATTAAAGAGCAAGAAAAGAAGCATGGACAAAATTACCTAAACATGGTAAACTTTACGACGTTTCATTCTCAATGAGAACCCCACAAAGCTCGGTCCTTTTTGCTGCAATTGTTTGGTAGTAAATTTGCTAAAATTAATAGTAAAATATAGTTTTATAATATGTGACAAAATTTGGTAAAAATTGTAAAATGTGGCAATTTTATCATTGATACCTAAAAGCAAGGCATAAAAAGTAATATTAGATTAAATATACTTTTTAGTTTTGTATTTTTAACTAAATGTGTGGTAATCAGAACTGACCATAGTTCCTCATAAACCGTTACCATTTGAACGGAAAACTTAACAATATGTTTTAAATAACGTATATATTGGTTTTTATTATCAGAAGTATGGTTTATTTTACCGAAATTGTCATTACCATAATTAAATTACCAAAACAATGGTTTAGATACTGTGACTTTTGGTTTTATAAACTAATTATTTTTCATAAACCAATTATTTTTATTATTTTTTCCTACCATAAACGCTTTAACCATGCAGTACGGCAGTGTTTCCCAAAGTGTGGTACGCGTACCCCCAGGGGTACGGAAATAGTTTAACGGGGGTAAGCGATCTTATGCGAAGTATCTTGCAACAAACGAAAATTTCAATATTTTTTATTTAAAAACAAAGCTAGTCATGAAAATTTACGAGTACGTGTTTTTCTATTGGCTATTTTTTGCAGAGTTAACATTCAATAATTAGTGATGACGACAGCCAGTTGTGAATTTTAACCTTTGTGGAATTTTTTTATCATAGCAAAAATAATATCATCCTTCTCACTGATGCAAATAAACTTATTAACAAAACTTTGTACCAGAAAGGAAAAACATATTTTTAAAAAAGTACATTCATTTTTTATTAGTGGTACACACAGCGTTACGAAAAATTTAGAATGGGTACACAAAAGTCACAAGTTTGGGAAACACTGCTGTACGGTAATTTTTCCAGAATTTCTATCTCTGCATAGTAATTAACACAATTTTTTGTAACAAAACTAATTCTCAACCTAAACATATAACTGTATAAAATGTAAAAATGAAATTCATCTACAACTATACTAGAAAACGATAATCTTAAACAACTTTTATCTGACTGTTTTAGTTTAACCGAAATAAAATAAAAGAATAGTTTTGTAAGAAATGTGTGATAGAAAAGCTAGTATAAATTCTTTCTTCTTTTTTTTTGCACCATCGAAGAAAATTCAATCAATGAGCCAAAAGAAAATCGTTTCTCAAAAAGAATTTAACCTCAGCAGAAAAAAGAAAAAAATCTCATTCGAAAATGAGTTTAAACTTGATTTATTCTCGTGTCTTCTTGACACAGTTATTACTATCCTATGAGCGATAAATTAACCTCTCAAGAGTACAATTTGTGTTAAAAGTTAAAATTTAAGAACCTTTGACGCAAAAAGATCTTGGGGTTTAAACTGAGTATCTTTAACTTTCAACTAGTTAAAATAACTCCTTGAAATATTTCTTTTTATTCGATTTAAAATGGTTTATGAATACAATGCTCAGTTTATAATTGTAAAAATATTAAAGATAAATGGAGAGTAAAGATTAAGGATTTTAAAATAAGTCCATTTAAGAGTAGCACTCATTAATAATAGTGTTATTCCAAATTTTAAAGAGTTATTCAACTTTATTTTTATTTTCTGTAATGGAATGGAACAATAATAATACATTTTCATCGTTTTATTTAACAGGCTTAAAATTAATTTTTTTCTAAAGAGAAATCTTTCAATTTAAGGATTAGTTTTATGCTTTAATTATGTCTTGAATTGTTTTCATTTACAAAATTAAGTGACAAATTCGAATAAAATGAATTAAAATTAAAGCATCGTTCAGATGTATTCGATTATTATTCTGTGTAAGAAGTATTTCTCCCTTTAATAAATACTGCCGCAGAAAACTTGAAAATAAAATTTAAGGCCTTATTTTTAAATATTTTTATAAATATTTTGTAAACATGAAATGTTTTAATTTTGAAAATGATTAATTATCATTTCTAAATATATATTGTACCATCGTAAAAAATGCATAAATAACAAGATCTCTATACATTTTATTTTTTAATCGACGTTGAATAATCGACACAGTTCTGAATTTTCGACTACCAATGTCGACTATCAAGTCCGCATCCGTGTTATTTGGAATCCAAACCAGTAGTCAGAGAACTAACTAGCATTTGCGTTACATGGAGAAGAATTTTACAAAAATCTTGCACAATTAGCTCAAGGGGTTACTAATGAATAATTTATCTGCCATTGAGGATATTTCACGTTAGCACTGTGGTTGGGGCGAGCCGAGAGAAGAATTCGTATCCACCAGCCATCATGGGATTTGAACCTGAGTCATCTGACTTGGAGGCGAATGGTCTATCTCTTGAGCCACGACGGTTCTAAGACTACTATGTGGGTCATTCTCACAAAAACAGTCATTTTCATGTCCCCAGTATATTTTATGTTTNGAGCTAACTAGCATTTGCGTTACATGGAGAAGAATTTTACAAAAATCTTGCACAATTAGCTCAAGGAGTTACTAATCAATCTGCCATTGAGGATATTTCACGTTAGCACTGTGGTTGGGGCGAGCCGAGAGTAGAATTCGTATCCACCAGCCATCATGGGATTTGAACCTGGGTCATCTGACTTGGAGGCGAATGGTCTATCCCCTGAGCCACCACGGTTCTAAGACTACTATATATAAGATGTCTAGTATTTTATTTTATAACAGTCTTTGAACAGATGACCCAATTTTTTGGGTTTGCGACTACTAATGTTAAACTCAGCAGGCTTGTAATTTTGAACAGAATTCAGAAGACAAAGGAAATCATGGATAAAGTATCGGGAGAAATTGGCCTTCTCCTTGAAGTTTTGATGGAGCTAACTCGCAGTTGCCGTACATGGAGAGGAAGACCTCGCGAACATCCCATGGTCAGCCTGATGGTAAGAGGGCTCTAACCCATGATCCGTCTACCACTGAGAATATTTTAAGCCATCACTGTGGTCGGTGCGAGCAGGATGCGGAATTCGTATCTACCAGTCATTTCTGATGGAATTCGAACCCTGTTCACCTCAATGGAAGGTGAATGCTCTATCCCCTGAGCCAACACGACTCAGATGTTTGGTATATTGAAGCTTTTAACTTAAAATTTTGAAATTTTTCTGAAAGATGTAGACAAAAAGGTGTAAACAAAAAGGTGTAAACAATGAGGGTCGTCAAGATATCTAAAGTCGTGAAAAAAAGCTATTTAAATCCAACGTATCACTATTGAGGAAGAGAGGTGTGCAAAATACCTGTTTAATTACTGAAGGTAGCAGATGGGAGTTGAGAGACAATTATTAGAAACATTTTCAAGTTTTTATCTGCAGTAAATGATTATTTCGATGTTATTAAAATTTCCATCTTTATGAGTAGTGATAGTATTTTCGTTTTTTTTCTCTCGCTAAAATATTTATTTACATCCTATAATATGTATACATTTTGAAATGGATAAAAACATATACATTAAGGGCGATCATCATAAAACACCGTGTCTAAATAAAACATATAAGAAATTTAAGTTTTTAATTCTATGTATTTGTTAATAGGTAGTTGACGAGATACATTTTACTGTAAAAATTTACACGAGAATCTGCTGGAAATCAGAACTTTCATGTAAAATTACAGAGAATTAAAACTGGAACATTACTGTAAAAATTAAGAAAAATATTAATAGAGAACTCAATAATTTTACAGAAATAAAGTAAGTAAACCTTTCTTGTTTGAATAATTTAAAAGCGACTTGAAAACGCGCAACCCATTTGCCAACCAGCTTTTAGCACGTGGAATTGAACCCCGGTCTAAGTCTTGGTAGAAGATTCGACCTACCACACTGGGCGGCTATTTTTCATACTTTAAATGTGCAACTGAAAGAAAGCGATTTTAATAAAATTCACAGGGATAACTGGTCGTATCAGTAATTCTTAATGGGCAGGCGGGATAGAGTGTGCGCCTACCAATGCGGTGAACCTGGTTCAAATAAAAAAAAAATTCTTAACAAGAAACTCGTTTGTATGTGCTTGAACTAGAACTTACGTAATCTGAGAGAGTCGCATAATTCCGCAGATATTTTAAGAACGTAATTACTTATTTTGTTATAACCGTCGTTGAGCAGACGAACCTATTTTTTGGATTTACGACTATCAATGTTCAACTCCATGGGTTTGTAATTTTGAACCCATTCCAGTAGACAAGGGAACTCCTGGATCAAGTATTGGGAGAAATCTGCCTTCGTGGAGGATTTTGTGATGGAATAAACCAGCATGTGTGTTACATAGAGAGTAAAACTACAGAAACCTCCCTCGGTTAGCCTGATGGCAAAGGGACTCTATCCCATGATCCGTCGGCCACTGAGGATATTTTACTTCAGCACTGCGTTCGGTGCAAGCCGGATGCGGAATTCGTGTCGACCAGCCGTAGCTGGGATTCGAATTCGGTTCACCTCATTGGAAGAGGAACGCTCTATCCCCTGAGCCATCACAGTTCTTAATTGCTTATTTGTAATGATCCGTTACATTTTGTGCTGGTTTGCAAAGGGATTTTACTCAAGCTAGAAGAACTGGATTATCTGAGGAGCGAGATTGACGAGTGAAACATTTTAGAATAGCTGGTGTGGAGAGAGCAGAGGGTCTACTTAACAGAAAAAATTCCGTTAAATGAATATCGACTATGATTTCATCTAAATTGGAAAACAAAATTGTTTTATTTATCAAATTAAATATATTTGTCTTTTTATATAAAATTCATTTTGGTTTGTCTTAAGTTATCCATCTACCAACATAATCAACGATAATCAGCCTTTCGGAAATGATGACAGAGATCCCGTTACAATATTATTTCTATTTATTTAACATATTTTGATAATTTACGCAACCTGTACCATTACGTTACCACGAGGAAGCTATTCTCGTTCACTTATTGTACCAACCGTAAGCAAAGGGCTAAAGGTTAAAATTACTTCTCTCTATATATATATTACTTCTATATATTAGTTCTCTCTATATATACTACTTCTCTCTATATATATTCTCTATATTTACATAACTTCTGTATATTTATAGCCTTTTATTTTTTCCTTTGCTATCATAACTAAAAGAACCCCGTTTATATTCCAAATGAAATTAAAAAAAATTCTTTAAAGATTTCAAAGTGATGTAAAAGCAATACAAGCGTGGATTTTCTTTCAATATTTTTATATTGAATACATTCAATCTAATAACTCTGACTCGATAGTTTATTTACAGATAAAAAATAGTATAGCAAACATGAAGTGATTTTTACTATTCTTTACTATATACATGATGGTCCAGAATTTTGTATTTTGATTCGGAGAAAATATCAGATATCTGTCCTACTTTGAAGAAATGTCTCCATACAGCAGTTTTTTCTATTAACCCTTTATTGGATGATGTAAAAAAAACGCATCTGGATTTCTTTTTAGGAAGTGAAAGTTACAGTGATATTAGAATGCTACTATATTTTGATTTGGAATTCCAAATCTATCTTATTTAACAAAAGCTGCGCTGTCAAACTCGTTTCTTTTTCTTCCTTTCTGCTCCAGAAAAGAAATGACCCTTGACACTATTTCCAGAATTTTTTTCCCCGTTCTACTTTGACTACAATTTATATGTATCTTAAAAGGAGAAAGTAAAGAAATTTATATTTTTTTTAAAAAAAATCTTTCCGTTTTATTCATTTTTCTGATTCGTGAGCTATGTTGTTTAAGTTCTATTTATTTCTAAAGATTTTCTTTGTAATTCTGTTATTTTTCACTATAACAAAAAAAAAAANAAAAAAAAAAAAAAGAAAAAACGGAAAAATCAAACATTTTTTGGAATGTGCTTTTTTTAAAACAATAAAACCGTTATTAAAAATCAGTTTTGATCAACCCTACACTGATAAAAAACTGGATTGAGTCCCGGTAAAAAGTTTTGGTACTTACAATGCCGGTACATTTTGCGGAAAAATCAATTTTTACCGGAACTAACGGAACAAAAAATCTGAATTACCGTAACTTTTACAATAATAATAACCATGCCATCGATGAATCACTCTAAGTAAATAAATATTACTGCATAAATTATTGTATAATATTTTACGGTAAGAAATAGATTACTGTAAAATGGATTATACGGATGATGCACCCAAAGTGCCGGTATATTATACAATAATTTGATCCGGAATTTTCACAGTGTACCACATCTACCATTTGATTAAAAATTATTTTGCTGCTTTTATTAAAAATAAATTTGGTAAAAAAACTAAAAAAATATTTCGATGTAATTAAGTTCTTTTCATATCATGATCTGTTAAAATGTTTACATAAAATGATTTTCTATAAAAAATAGCCATTAATGTTAAGATAAAACTAAAACGTAAAAATATGGTTAAATTCATACCTTTTGTCTCTATCTCGTGCAAAAATCTGCATGCCTTTTTACGTTTTGCTTGTCGAACATTTTGCAACAATGAAAATCGAAAGCTTTTACATATTCTTTAGACATTCCAATAGTTATGCTTAAGATAAGCAATTTTATTTCACAAAAAACATTCAAAAACAAACATTTCTAAAAAAGGGCTATTTTTAAGATGAAAGAAATCTCACCGAATTACACTATTAATTGTTGAAACGTAATGGTTATATTGTTAAACTATTGATATATTGATATATTCAAAGTATACGTTTGCTATTTAAGAAAAATATCTTTCCTTTTATCTCAACTATATGAAATTTAACTATTAAGAAACGTAATAATGGAAACTTGATTTATTTTTTCCATTTTAAGAGTGGTGATTTTTTGCCCTTTTACAAAAAGCATTTAAAAATATCAATTGATAACATGAAGTGTTTAGAAAAGACTAACAAGTTCTTTTTTAGACTCAGTTGCTTTTCAAGTAAAAACACTGAACTCAGCGAATCGTATTTACCTGCAGCTGGCCTAATCTTGCACAGAGAGGAAGCTGGACAACTGGCTCAAATTTTTGTTTTGGGGAAGACTGCAAGGATAAAATAAATTCTGGTAAAATTATCGTTTTATATAGCAATGACATTTCTGGTAAGAATTTTTTTTTATAATTTTGGTCAAAAAACCAAAATTTATGGTGTTTAAACCACTCATTTGGCAATTTTTTCGTCCATATAGTAGCGATTCATCGGAAACTCTGGTTTTCCAATTTATAGTACTTATAACCACACATTTAGTAAAAAATACCAAACTGAAAAGTAAATATAAGCAAATAAATAGTTTTTTTTTTGCAACACTCTAAGGTATTATGATAAAATTACCAAATTTTAGTACACTTATCAAATTTTATCACATAGTACAAAATCATATTTTATTGTTAATTTTACCAAAGAACTTTGGTAAATATTACGAGATTTTCGGTATTCCCTTACAGCCAGAAACATAGTAAATTTTACTTTATTCAAGTAGTTCTGACCATGCAATTTATGTAATCTCCATATATTAAAGTGTGTAATCACCATATACAGCGTGTAATCTACGAAGACCTCCGAAAAAGTGGAAGAAAAATGTTGCCGGATGAAAACAGACCTTTTTTTTTTGCAGTTGCTTTTTTTGCAGTTTTCAGTTTTAATAGAGTTGAAAACTAATAATTGTTTGCATTTTGCATCATGATTTTTAACCTAAGTTCAGGTAAAAAAAAAGCCCCTGTCTAATGTCTGAATTTTATGCTTTTTATGGCTGAACATCTAAAATCCGATCTTATCCAACTCGTAATGATAATGCTTTGTCGTAATGGAGTTTTTTTTAAAACCATAGACTGATTCGAAAGTTTCAGTTACATGAAAAAAGAAGAAAATAATACTTTTATCATCAGTGGGAAGGCATAAAATATTTAATCTTCAATTAAATGTCCTACATCACCCTCTATCGATACACCAACCACCGTTTAGACACAGTATGGATTTCATTTTTTTAAGGAGGTAATTCTTTAGAAACCTTTTTATAGCATTAAATACTCTATTTGTTCACGCAATATATTAAGTTGTGAGAATATCAAGCAAGTTTTACCCGGGCGATGAAACTTAGCCTTAATAATTCATCAGTGTGTTCCAGGCACATGTATGCCCGGCAGTCTTCAGTGTATCATACAAATGTGTACCAGATTATAAGCTTTAATAAAAATGATAGCTAGCTAGGGGATTATCATTTGAATGATAACCGAGAAATGTCCGCTTATCTTTAAATAATAACAGTGTAATGGCCTATACTTTCCTACCGGCTTATTAATCTGGTGAATTTAAATAATAACAAAGTCACTAATAGCCCGCATTCCATTCACTGATTTTTTCTTTAATTTTTCCTTAATCTATCGTGAGATCTGGACTACTAAAAAAATGAAAAAAATAGTTTATAGAAAACATCAGGGTGCGTAGACAAATTTTTTAGCAAAAATAAGCACCTTTTAGGTACTTTCTAAGCACTCAAAAAATATTTTTAAGCACTATATACGCCAACAAAATGCATAATAATTTTCAAAGACTTTACATGATCACGATAAAATTAACTAGTTTCTGAAAGAGAACTCTTTCCTTGATTATATTAGCCATTATAAAATGATCGAGAGATTTTTCGGGTCGATTTCAGAGGGTGGATAATGAAGCCTGAAATTGAGAATATCTTGCAAAATGCAGCAGAGTTGAACAAAAGAGTTCCAGAATCTCACCGAACCCAGCTCAGTATACGCACACGTGGTTGCGTGCCAAACATGTAAAATGATTGGCTCTTTCATACGCTACGAACTAAAGGTACGCCGAAATACATCGTGTTGGAATGAATTGGGAAAACTTTGATTGGAACAATGGGAAAACCACGCTTTTGCATAGTATTTGGCAAAAATAGACATGGTAGAGGAAAAAAATCTCATTTTCAAAAAGGGCAAATTAAGCACTTTTTAAAAACACCCAATGAAAAAAGCAACTTTAAGGGCTTTAAATAACGAAAGGTGAAAATAAGCACCTGTAAGCACTTTTTAAAAACGCTACGTACCATGTACATTATGTAGTATTATATTTGGCGTATGAAATATGTTTTGAAACCAAACTTGTCTGCTTGTCCTGCCAAACATGGAATCACCGCCTCAAATGGGAATGGGAATAACCAAGTTCTTTCCTTCACAAAATGACTTTAAAAAACAAAACAAAAAACAATATTTTTTTGTCTACTGTTTGGTTCTACCGGCTGATCTCTGCAAAAACATTTACCTCGTTTTGCTATGAAGGCACAATTATTTTAAAGTAAAATGAATTTTAAAAAAATAATCAGATATTAAGTTAATTTAATTTGCTCTCAATTTTTTTTTTAAATAAAAGAGCATTCTCAAGCATTTTTACTCTATATTTACTCATAAAAATGCATAATTTTAATTCAAATAACTATATTTACATCCCCAATTGCAATTAAATAAACATTGATGGCAATTCCAGTTAAATATTACGATTTTTGAATTCAATTCGAATGGTGATTAAAGAGATTTAAAAATGTATTGATAACAAAAAAAGGTATCATTGTTACCATTTAGAACCTATCTTCCCTTTTCAAATAGGAACAAAAAGCTCTACAAATTCCCTGAGGCACTTTCAGTTTGGGTCCTATTTGCTGACATAGTTGCAAATACGGTATGGAATTGACATAACATTGCGTTGTCTCTCAATCCGAGATACTTTTTTCTGATCAAAAAGTACAAAAAAAAGAAAAACTCAGTAAGTGTTTCCATGTTTTTCCAATCACCTGAGTACTTTGCCTGTCGAGAACTTTCCCTTTCCTGACGGCGAAATCGGGGAATATAAAAGTCTTGACTTCTACTACTTTCCGTTTCTTTATTTCTTTATTACTCCAAACTCACTTATAAGCCTCGGCACAACAGGAAGAAAATTCAAACATGAATAATAGAAGTCTTTCTTCAAGAACCGCAACTCAAGAAATGGGGATAAAGGTATATCTAGAAGTCTAAAATTCTATATTCTAGTATTTTCTTTTCAGTTTTTTTCGTTTTTCTGGAACTCGAAACTTGACTTTGGAGGAAGAGACGTGTATGCAATGTTTAGGGTGAATCTTGGTGGAGTGGGTTTCCTGTAATTGACTTCTGTCGCACGTATATTAGCATAGTGAAGGGGCTCTGGATAGGGTTGTATTTTGCATCTTTTAAATAAAGAATGGGGTTTGGTTGTAGGAGTGAAGAAAAAATAATGTAGAATACAAAATAATGGGAAAAAAGTGTCATGTCCAGACGATAGGAAGAATGCCACTGCCGGCATTCATAATTTAAAAGTAGAACAATTTTTGTAAGATATTAGGATTCAAAAAAATAAGTTACGATGTAAGTTTTGATTACTTGGGAGGCAAAAAAAAGTTCTGTAAACAAGTTTGATACTTAAGATTATATGCAACTTTTACCAGGATAAAAATAAGTTTAATCTCAAAAGAATTTCTTGCTATCCTCGAACGCGAAATGAATAAATAATACTTCTATTTTTCTGCTCCTGCCGGTTCTGTTTTTTTAGTGATCACAGACAGGTTCGTAATATCCATTATTTGTTCCAAAAAGAATAAGTTAGTTCAAAAAATAAGATTTGATTTTATGATCGTCTTGTGTGATGAGGAATAAAACAAAAAAATATTTATGCTATATTATTTGCTATCATTTATCCATTCTTATTAGAAATAAATAAAATTCTTAAAATACGAAAAAAATATCCTAATCATTTATAAATATTATGGTTAAATAATAGCAGCATTTTCATATTTTTTTTAATAATTGAGGACATAAAATTAGATGTAGTAAAAGATTATAAAGTGAACATAAATATTTTTTTCTGTATTTGTAAGCTACATGAATTAATGACATAAAAACCTAAAATCGTTTAACTAGAAACTATTTATAAATCTAATTCAATTAGTTATAAATATTTGGTAATAACCACCTATATTTTGATACTTTTCTAAATTTTTAGTCATTGAACATACTCACAAATTATCAAGTTAAACGTTAAAACTAGCAGTATTCTAATACTTTTTTTTCACCGTCTTAATTGAAAATGCATATATTTTAAGAAATACCTGGCAATTATTTCGATTTTATACGCTACAAATATTTGTTTGAATTTATAAAACAATTATGTGAAACTTACATATTAATATAAAACTTATAAAACAATATTTTCTCCTGTGATTAATATTTAATTATAAATATTTTCTAGTTGTCGATATGAGGATAATATTTGGCAGTACAAATCTAGATTTTTCTTGTTTTTATTTGCTTCATGTCCTTGTTTTGTCTTGTTTTTCTTGTTTAATTTAATTCGATGAATTAATTAGTAAATAAAGCACTTCTTTTTTTCTATTTAAAAAAAAATTATCCTAACATAAGCCGAAAATCGAATACCTCTAAAAATAAAAATTAATCACATTTGTTTATAGAGTAAAGTAGCATTAATTGTAGTTAAGGGAATTTTCTCAATCATTTCCAATTAGTTTTAGCAACGTTATAGTTTTGTACATATTGATGAAGTCATTACCTTCCATACTGTGCATAGACGTTGTAATTTTAAAATGTTAAGTAAATATTGGGAGAAAAGTAAATAGAATTGGCCCAAGGAAGGGAGTTGGTAGCATTCATTGGGCCAGGTAGATTCCATCACTGAGAAGGTATATATATATTTTAATACCTTATCACCTTTTATACAAAATATCTAACGTGAAATATCCTCAGTGGTAGACGGATCATGGGTTAGAGTCCCCTTGTGGTCAAACTAAACGTGGGAGGTTCTCGTGGTCTTTCTCACCATGTTACGCAAATGCGGGTTAGCTCCATCGAAAAGTCCTCCACGAAGGCAAATTTCTCCCAATACTCGATCCAGGAGTTCCTTTGTCTTCTGGATTGGGTTCAAAATTATAAGGCTACGGAGTTGAACATTAATAGTCGTAAACCCATGAAATTGGGTCGGCTGTTCAACGAGGGTTATAAAGTAAAATAAAAGTATATACGATTAAAACTACTTGCATTAATAAGTTATTTAAAGTGCCAACATTTTAAGAAAAATATTTATTTAATCTACTCAACCTATTATATTTATATACACAGAAAGAAATTAACTTTCATTATTAAATACTAAGCTATTTTTCGTTACATATATAGCTTTAAATTTTTTGTCAGTACATACTAATGCATATACAATAAAAGAAAACACGTTTACATTAAAAAAAAACTAATATTTTCAAAGAATGCTTGTAAATACATATACAGCTATATATTTAAGAAATTTTAATAGAATTCTCAATTTTAATGCATATTAATGCCAATGCATATTAAAATAAATATATACAAAAGAATACTAGTTATGTGTAAAAAAATGCTTAGACATATACTTTACACAACAAAAAGTTATTACTAAAATTAGTTTTTTTCTCATTGCACAGGATAAAAATATAAAAGTTTGTAATTTAAAAATTCAAATTTTTGTCTCTCGAACAAACCGATCTATTTGCGGAGAACGATTCAATATTTCATCAGACGCACAGCTGCATTTTTCTCATTTTCTTCGAGAAGACCTTACAGCTCTTCACAAAAATTCTGAAAATTTCTTAACCAAATGTTGCCGAAGCCCTAAAGTTTTCAGATCTTAAAAACAGAAAACTGCATTGCGATTTATATTATAAGGAAAAAAAAGTTAGAAAGAAGGGTAGACCTAGTTATCCACCGAGAAGAAAGTTTAAAAAGTTAGCTGGGAGAAAAGTTCGTTTCGAATTTTTTTTTTCTTCTTATTTTTACTCGAAATCGAATTTCGCTTTTTTCACCTCGAAGCTATATTGCCTATCGAGAAATAGATTTTGCTGGTTCTATTTTTCTAAAGTCTCCACACGCAAGCTACAAAGAGAAGTGAATAGAAAAGGATATCTGTTTCTTTTTGAATGGGAAAAGTTGAAAGAAATATCTTTTAAAAGTCAATGTAAAGTTGAAAATCATTGAACTTTCAAGCTCAACGAGTATTATTTAATAGAAAACAATGTGTATACGAAAGTTTCTTTAAAACTGCTGCAATGAGGTTTTCATATTCTTGTTGAAAACATTTTAAAGAACTTCATTTTTTAAAGATTTTTCGAGGGCAGTTTTTTTAATATACCACATGATTTATATTTTGTTGAGATCGTTTACGGCTGTAATTCAACTTTTGGTATCGGTGTTGTAAATTAGGTATGAGCTAGAAAGAGAAGTGGGCAGAAAAGGATATCTCTTTCTTTTTAAATAGAAAAAAATTGAAAGAAATATCTTTTAGAAATCAATGTAAAGTTGAAAATCATTAAACTTTCAAGCTCAACGAGTGTTATATAATAGAAAATAATGCACTTACAAAAATATATTTGAAACTTCTACAATAAGCCTTTGTATAATCGTTGAAAACATTTACAAAAAATCGTCGTTAAAAACATTTTGAAAGCAGCTTTTTCTTAATACACCACATGATTTAAATCATGTTGAGATCGTTTATGTTTGTAATTCAGCCAATTTTTGTCACTGGATTTGCAAATTAGGTATAAGCTCCAAAAAGAAATGAATAGAAAAGGATATCGATTTCTTTGTTAATGGAGGAAAATGAAAGAAATATATTTTAAAAAACAATGCAAAGTAGAATATAATTTAACTTTCAAGCTCAACGAGTATTATTGAATTAAAAAACAATACGCATACAAAAGTTTCCTTTGTACTTCTGTAATCATTCCTCCTTGTAATCATTCCTCCTTGGCTTTCATTTCCTCCTTGAAAACATTTAAAAAAATTTATATTCAAACACATTTTAAGAGAAATTTTTTAATAAACCACATGATTTAAATCTTGTAAGGATGGTTTATGGTCGTAATTCAACCAATTTTTGGCACTGATGTAGCAAATTTGTTATGAGCTACTAAGAGAGGTAGATAGTAAAGGATTTATGGTTGTATGGTTGTAATTCAACCAATTTTTGGCACTGATGTAGCAAATTAGTTATGAGCTACTAAGAGAGGTAGATAGAAAAGGATTTATAGTTGTATGGTTGTAATTCAACCAATTTTTGGCACTGATGTTGCAAATTTGTTATGAGCTACTAAGAGAGGTAGATAGAAAAGGATTTAGGGTTGTATGATTGTAATTCAACCAATTTTTGGCACTGATGTAGCAAATTTGTTATGAGCTACTAAGAGAAGTGGATAGAAAAGGATTTATGGTTGCATGGTTGTAATTCAACCAATTTTTGGCACTGATGTAACAAATTTGTTATGAGCTACTAAGAGAAGTGGGTAGAAAAGGATATCTATTTCTTTTTGAATTTGAAAAATTGAAAGAAATGTCTTATGTAAGGTTGAAAAACATTGATCTTTCAATCTCAAGGATTATAATTGAATAGGGGACAATAAGCAAACAAAAGTTTCTTTTAAAATTCTGCAATGAAGTTTTCGTAATCTCGTTGAAAACATTTCAAAACAGTTCATTTTTCAAAACATTTTGAGAGCAAGTTTTTTTATGTTCTACATGATTTAAATTTTGTTGCGATCGTTGTGTGTAGTATAAATTAGGTTTGGTATATTGAAAACTCTTCATTTGGAATTTAGAAACTTTTAAGTGATTTTTTCTTTGTCATATAGTATACAACCATGATGATATCGGTTTTGCAAAACTTTAAGCTTTTGGAATAATCAAGCATAGTTTATGGAAAACAATAACTGACGGAGAGCAGCTAGTTATATGTGCAAAACACTTCTAAATGTAAAAATTATTTAAAATAAATTTATCATTGAGTGGTTGATCTTGAAGTTCCGACTGAACCAAATATTGGGCTTTTATTGTGTGCAAACCTAGCAAAAGATAAAATTTTTTATATTATATTTGAAAAACGAGTATGATTGAACGTGCGTTTATGAAAATTTAAGATAAATATACAATATTGAGCCTAATTTTATGCTGAAATCTATCAGCGAACACTAAAGTTTCGTCAATTCGGCTAGTTATATAAGATCAGAAAAATCAATCAGAAGTATAAAGAGTATGATAAAAATTTACGAAATGTCTAAGATAGCCGTGGTGGCTCAGGGGATAGAGCTTTCGTCTTCGAATGATTTAAACCGAGTTCGAATCCCAACGATGACTGGCCGAATTCCTTACTTGGCTCACCTAGCGAATTCCTCACCTGGCTCGCACCGACCAGAGTGCTGACGTAAAATATCTTCAGTAGTAGACGGATCATGGGTGAACCTCTCAAAGTTACGCAAAGACGGGTTAGTTTCATCAAAAAGTCCTCCACGAAGGCAAATTGCTCCCAATACTTAATCTAGAAGTTCTCTTGTCTTTTGGATTAGGTTCAAAATTACAAAGTTACGGAGTTGAACATTGGTAGTCTTAAGCCCAAAATTGGGTCGGCTGTTTAACGACGGTTATAAAATAAAATAAAGTGACTAAGATTTCTGCACTATCTAAGTAATTTTAGAGAGTAAAATTTTATTTATCATTTTTCAATGAATGGAATTAGGTAACTACGACTCAACAAATCATGCAAAATATTTTTTTTTCATGTCGAAAACTGATTTTGAATATCTAATTTCAAATAGGCTGATAGGTGAAGTATACATGCCTTTAATTACAGAAGTAAACAACTTAGCACATACTTACAATACACATAAATCTTTAATTTTGGCCGTGATGCCATCTTAGATTTAGCCTATAACAATAATGGCGGCCTCTGAAGATTCTTGATGCCCTCCACTTTATTTTTGATTATTTTGAATGATATCTATTAAAGCAATGATAAGAGTGTAATTCTTAGAAACAGTTTTTTTATTTTACTTAGCACATATGATTTGAGAGATCAACTTGTCTGCTCGACTTCCTCAAAAAACCCCACGTTTGCACAATATAATTTCTCGTCATCACTTTATCTACATGACAGAAAAAAGTTTGAATAAAGCACACATAAATTTTTCAGAGTTCGCCATTTTGCATGTCTACCATTGGATATCTACCATTTGGGATGTTATTAATATGTTTAATTTGACGTGGTCGCTTATCCAAGATTAAAGTTTTTATATATGTGGTATTTGCATACCAAGTGTTATGCTTCTATCATTTAAGACACGATTCTTCAATTATTTCATCCGGACTAAAAGGCAAAGTATTAAATTCTAAATTAACAAAAATAGCTTGTCTTAAAAGATCGAAGATAAATTCAAGTGATTTCTCAAGCAACTGTCTTGAGCTTTACCTATTTTAAATCAACTAAAAATTTTTGTTTCTAAGCTGGCAACAGCTGCGTCAAGCGCAGGTGGTCTTTTTCTCTCATCCATCACATTCTCCTCAACAAACTTTACCACTTTTCTAACGGACAATGCATCAATGTTACCTTTTGGAAAAGCAGACGATGTTCAAAGAACTTTTTTTTTATTCAGTTTGGAAGCATTATTGTTGTTAGTTGAGTTCGTTCAGCGTTCGTGATGTTGTCAGAGGCAGTAGGGAAATTTTGAGTTGATGCATTTATTAGTAGGTGGCAGAAGTTATTCATTTCATCCTGATAATTAAGGTTTTCTTTGCTAAATTTTTTTTTCGAATTCATTAACGCATGAAAGAGCTGTTTAGGAATCCAAAGATGATTGACAGCTAAGGTTTCGAAACAAAACTGATTTAATTGTTTTCAGTGATGTTGGTTAAAAGTATAAACAAAAAGAAGGTTTGTTGTTCGAAGAATAGAACAGCGAAAAAAAGAACAAAAAATAATTTATGCCAAGTTTTTTTTTTCGTTTTTCCTCACATAGCTTTATAAGGCATTTTTTATGCTTTAAATTGCAATATTTTTTTAAGAATTTTTTTCCGAAATTTCATCATTTAATTATTTAAACTTTTTTGCCTTTAGTTTTTCAAACTAAATATTTACTTCTAATAAAACTAAAAATTCAAAAATAGAATAAAGAATAATTCCTGAAACTTCAAAAAAACTATTTTTTTCTTGGAACTAAATTCTTGCTTTAATTCTTAAAATTAGACAAAAAATGCTTACCTTTTTAATTAAAAAATAACTCAAATGTATCTAACTAATACAAATTAATATAACTAAATTATTTTTCTTAACACTAACTAAAAACTGAATTCGCACATTAATATTTAAAACTCAAATTTTTTTATTTAGTTCTGTGTTAACGCAGAATTCTTGTTCTTATCATCACTTAACCTGATACTTACTTAACTTGTGAAAACTCAAGATTTACCCTTTAATATAAAAATAATTGGGAAGTAAAGGGCTTAATTATTAAAACTAAATCCTTATCTCAAGCTAAAATTTTTACTTAAATTTTTTAAAGCAAATATCAATATTTTTAAATTTATATGTATAAGGCATGCCTAACTTGAATTACTCTGGGGCGCCTCAATCTTATGCACATACATAATAATGCGAATTATTTTTATTAAGAGCACTTAAATTAAATTTATAATTTATGCTTAATTTCGTGCTCCATGAATTTTCGTTTATTATGCATTTTTATAAGAGAAAATATTTCCTGCAGAAATTAATAGTGATATTCAGTTCGGACTTAACTGATACAGTGTGTATGAAAATATAGTTACAACTAAACAAAATTCATTATGAAAATATAGTAATATGTGTAAATAGAGAAGAGTTGTTACTTATGTAGAATAAGTAATGTTTCCTTTAGTACCTCATAAATATATTCATTTTAATCACTTAATTAAGTAAATTTTTACTCTTTTTAATATTTTAAGAAAAGATTTTTTTTGCATTCTGGTGTTTAATATTGGTGCATTGCATTATAATGAACTCTGCTAAATAATGAAATATAAATTATAAAAAAATAATTAAATATTGTTTGGAACAAAAATTCCTTTGTGCAATGTGGGCAGTAATTACGCGAAAGTCATTTGAGCAATAGATTCTTTTGTGTAATACCATAATCTTCGTTTCATAATCATAATCTTCGCTTCATAAATTCGATTGAAATTTTTCGTGCAATAATTAGGAACGTAAAAAAAAAAACTTGGACGTCTGATTTAAAATACTATAAAAAGTCATTACCTGTATTTTTTCCAGAGCTTCGGTATGAAAAATAAATTTTCAACGTATCTTTCCTTCCTTCCTACGAGTTCTTCGAACTTTTTTTTTCATGTTGAC
The DNA here is from genome assembly GCF_043381705.1 of Parasteatoda tepidariorum. Taxonomy (NCBI): domain Eukaryota; kingdom Metazoa; phylum Arthropoda; class Arachnida; order Araneae; family Theridiidae; genus Parasteatoda; species Parasteatoda tepidariorum. The sequence goes on along the minus strand of NC_092207.1, from coordinate 24,827,751 downwards.
AAAACGTATATTTTCCTATGCAGTCCAGTAAGAAGATCCATATTTTTATTTAAATTTTTCTAGTAATTTTTGCAATAAAATCTTGTACATTTCGATTCGATTAGCACTTTTGGTATTCTTAAATAAAACAGTCAATTATCACGAAGTGAAGCTTCAAATCATTAACTAGAATTCTTCAAACGATTTCTTTAAAAATTTATCGTTTCTTTTTAAATATTTCACAGAAAACGATTTTATAAATATATGTTTAAGCAAACGATATAATATAAAGTTTCTGGCACTGTTTTATTAGCCGGGCGCAAGCGAAAAGTCGCCAAAAGAGATAGACTTCTGCCGTTTAAATTTTTGTTTTTTTTTACTTCTTTCCTTTTTTTAAACACTGAACAAAATGGATATGAACTAAAAAATAACAACATAGTAAGAAAAAAATTGTTGAATTTCCTTGCATTATGGTAACTGAAAAGAGCCACGCATTTTCTAGTAATGATTTGCATTCGAAAGTTGCATTAAAAACTAAAATGAGCCCACAAATGGCTGTTTTATATAATTGAATTTGAATGATTTAACAAATAACTTGTCAATTTCACCAGGTTAGTCACAGAATCATTAATTTACTACAGATTAACTATTCTTGGCCAATTCAAAAGCAATTTTTGACAACAATTACAACAATAAATAAAATTAACTTAAAATTATAGTTAATTCTTTTCATGTTTTAAAATATTTAAACAATTAAAAACATGTCACTTTCAGTGTCGGTTGAACCTTTTATGCAAGTAGAAGGTCCAATGTATTTCATGTTAGTTTTATTTCGTTTATTCCTTACACAAGATCTTAAAATGTTAAAATATTCTCGATCCAGATAAAAATAAAGATCAATACCACTCTTTTTACAAAAATCAATCTACGAAGGTAACTTACCATTCTTTCATATCGAATGTGTCCTTTACTTTATACGTTTTTATACAAAATATTTTTTAGTTTTTTTCTTTTATTCATTTTTTCTTTTCATTCTTTCTCTTTTTCGCAATCGCCACGTAGAATTATATGCAAAATAGATTGAAAAACTCAAATAAATCCCCAGAAACTTCTACATTCACTCCGTTCAAAAGAGTAAATCTTAGTAGACAAGTACGGCCATTTAAAGAAATAAAAATATCCTTCGTAGTAACGCAGTAAATATTCAAACTATTCGTTTATTTGAAAAGAGAAGGATATGTAAGTAAAGTTTATGTCTTGATACATAACGTAAAAATGTTTCATTGCTGCAGAGTGAGTAGCAAGTAGCAATGTTTTCCATTTTTTTAAAATTCTTCTTTTGAAATTTTATAGAGCTGAATGGAATCATATACAGAATTTCATAACCGCTGCTATTTTTATTTACTAGAAAGCTTCTTCCCCTGCTTGATTCTGATTGCAAAACCCCAAATTTGGGTTTATTATTAATGTTATAAACCATTTTTATTATTAATATTTATTATTTCCAATTGCTCGCTCAACTAACCATTGGCTATCAAAAAAATTGATTGCCAGTTTCATAAAGCCAGCCTGTTTAGTAGCAGTAGTAATATTTTATTTGCGTCACACAAGAGCTGCATAATGGGCAATTGGCAGCGGTCACGGAAATATAACTGAGGACATGCCATCACAATTTTGATCCTCAGTAGAAGACCATGTGGGGGGATGGCTTTCTCTCTTTGACGCTACAGCAGTAGAACAGTTTAACGAGGATAGATATCGCGGACGAGACCGTTTCCAAATTGGTCACCTTTCCACTTACTGACAGCAGGCAATAATGCTAGACATTCGGTGATCTACTGGTGTGGTCCCGCAGTGGACTGATCATAAAGTCAAGCATCACTATCTGCGGTCATTAAGCGGCTGGGTGACCACTTTGATCAGCGTAGGAACCAAGGGTGCGCGGTGTCGGTTCTCATTAAACTGTTCTACCGAAAAGTGCTCGACTTCACGCGCAGGTCTTCGGGTTACCAAAGCAGTTGAGTCATCCTCTCTGCAAAGGACCAAAATCGCGATAGCATGTCTTCGGATCATCCTCAGGGATGTTCCCCAGACCCAGGGCTGGATTAAGCGTACGCGGGGCCCTAGGCCATTCAAATTTTTGGGGCCCTCAGATTAAAATTTTTTTCTCGCATATTTTTTATTTATTCAAATATAAAAGTATCTACTTTTCATTTAAGAAAGTATATTTAAAATAAAAACAAATGAAATTTTACTTTATTTTGTTAAATTAGAATTAAAAAATATTCATAACATTTTGAAAAAATTTGAAATTTATTAATACTTTACAAAATCAACGTTACTGTAAAATTTTCTATAAAATTGTCTCGTGTTATAAATCTTATAATACATAAACTATAATAATACTTATAAATAATAACTAAAATAAGTAATAAATAAATATGATTAACATTATGTAGAAAAATTATCGTATTTTATTAATATATATTTGAAATTGATTTTTTTTAAAGAATCATTGTTTTTCTTAATTTTTTTAAATTTATTTTCAAAAAATCCATTTTAAGAGGGCTCCTCATCATTGGGGGCCCCAGGCTATAGCCTAGTCTGGCCTAATGGGTAATCCAGCCATGCCCAGACCGTCGCCAATAGCCCATTTTGCAGCTCTAGTGAGACGCAAATAAAGTAGCTACCTACATCTATTGGTGTGATTTTTGATTAAGTTTCCATGGAAGCAATAAATTTCCATTAAACTTAACCTCCACACATGCACAAACTGGTGGCACAAATGAGGTAGACTAAAGTTATTCGATAATATACTACGGGCTATTTTTTCGTTTAATTTAACTGATGGTTGCACACTAGTGTCATTTTATACATTATGTTATAATGTACAAAGAAAATCACCTGATAGTATCACAAACTTTCTTAATATATGTTTTTTTTAAATTGCAAAATAGTTTATTAAAAACATAGCAATAGGTTTAATCTTCAGTGTCGGTATCTTACTGACACACAGCTTCAGATTGATGAATATCAGTTTGTCTAAAAAGTATAGGTGGTCTGTGCGTAATATTGACTACATTGATCATGCTTTTAATCACGAAATTATGGAGTTTTTACCTCTATGACCCCTTTCATCAAAGCGGGCTGTTTCAGGAATACTTCACTTGGCTTTATTAAGAACAAAATGTGAGCTTTGTGATTGGTCAGAAATATTTCATATTTATTACCAATAAGAACACCAAAATACAACTTGATTTGAGTACCACATTAGACAGATATTTATTTCGATTTCAGTATACAAATACAATTACAATTACAATTATGAGAAATTATTTGGTAATGAAAGCAACTTATAAAAAATAATGAGAGGACACGAAGCAAAAATAGTTAGATAATAATAATATCGAATTACATTATTATATTATTATTATCGAATTATATTTTAATAATTATATTATTATTATCTTATTACTTATTATTTAATTCGATAATAATAATATCTAAGTAAATTTTTATTCCTACGCTATAAAACAGATTTAGTTGAAAGAAATAATAATCAATCGATAGTTCAGCCGATTTCCTTTGCTGCTTTTAATTTTTCAAGTTTGCATAATTATTTAATGTTGTACAGTACACAAAAAAGTGAACATCTTGAATTAATTCTGATCTTATGATTGGATTTTCAGAAACTATCACTATACCGTAATAAATTCAGATCCTGTTCTTGAAAATGCTAATTAATTATACTTATTAAGACAATATTTTAAGTTACGAAATCAGAATTATTTTCTTCTTTTTAACGCATACGGAATCTTGACTCTCAAAATAAGGGAGAAGTCATAATCTGAAAAATACTGCGCCAATTGTGTAGTCTGTATTTACGGTCCTTAAATGTTTATTTAGCTTTTTACGTATTTCGTCATGTCTGTAAAACTTTTTAAGCAAACGGAACCATTTTTGCATATAATTTCAAAATTTGTTTACCGAAAGATAATTTCAAGTTAAAAATAAGTTAAAATAATTTTTTATTACTTTATTTCACAATAGTAAAAAAAAATTGAATTTAAAACTTATTAAAATTTTTACGTCACTTTGAAAAATGCAATTTTATATGGTAAAATACAAAATTTGGGCACAATTTGTCGAATGGTTTCTTGAGCAATCACATTTTAAAAAAAATTCTTAATTTTAAAATTTGATTTCTCAAGAGTTAATCGACCAATTTCGTTCAATTATTGTATTTTGCCATTTAACTTATTTACATTCTTTGAAAGGAACACATTATTCACATTCTTTAAAAAAAAAGTACAAAATTATATATTTTACCGATCAAAAAATTTTCTGCTACTAAATAAAATTATAATAAATAATAAATAATTGTTAAAAAAATTTTTTTGCGCTGAAATTAGTTCTGAAATAACAAAATTTTATAATTGTGAGCAATGTTTTGCGATTGTTCTTTAAACCTGGCTGATTATACAGAAAAATTAGCATTAAGAGGTCCAAATTTTTTAGTGCTCTTTTGCCTAAACAATAAAAGCCTCAATATCCCCAATTCCAACAGTTACTCACACCGGTAATTTTCTTACAAATTATTATTAAAACTCTTACTTCTAATTCGTTCTACTGACAAATAGTCCGGATAAATAATTCAAATTTTCCAGAAAATACTAATCCATTAAAAATAAAAAAGTATGTGTATTCAGAAAAAGTAAAGTTTTGCATCTGATTTCGTAACTTAAAAAAATAACCTCTGCACTAAATTATAAGCATATTTCAGGTTAAGCCTTCAAACTATTATGATTGAGTCTTAATACGTGAAAATCCATTAATTCGATCAAAAGTTAATAAGGCTATGGGCTGTTTTGTTTTTAGCAGTGCCCTTTTCTTTTACAATCTAAATTACAATAAACTCTATCTTTGTAAAGTCTCTTAGATTTACCGATAGTAATGCATTAGCTAACATAGCCACTGTATTATTTTTTTATTTACATATTTATATTATTTTAAAACTCTCAATTTAAAATTTTAAAAAAGAACTAAAATTTTGGAAAGAAAATATGAAATGCTTGTGATTACTGGAATACCAGTCCCATGTTTAATTTCTTTTTAGCCCTCCATGCATTCTAGCTTGAAAAGAAATGCCGGCAAAGCAAAAACTGGCGTTTGGTGTCATAAAAAGAAGCCAACCTGACAAAAGTGTCTGTTTGGGGAAGGGAAAAAGTGGTGACAGCTCTAGTATCCAGAACTTCTTTCATAATCTGGAGATGTCATGCTTTGATTTCCGGACACGGCCTTTTGGTGTATACGTATGGAATATTCCAGATTCCATTTGCTTCACATGCCAAATATACGTCTGGCAAAGATTATTTAAGACATAATTGTAGACAGATATAATGAGTTTAATAAGTTTATTCTATTTTGAGGAAAAATAAAATTATCTCTTTTTGATGTTTTCGAACTTTATTTCTTATATTAATATTCAAAGGATTTTTAGTATTACGTCCTTGGGGAAAATTGAGTGGCAGTTCTTTTGAAATATTTTATTACGAACACTTTTTAAAAGACATGTTTTTTATGTGAAGCTTTCAATTTTTGTTAATATTTACGAAAGATAATGGTTTTAGATTAAGTTTCGGTTTCCTCAAATCTGTATATATATGACACAGAATTTTTCTACTTATGTGTGTACCTTATACTTCTATGCAAATCTGTAAATTTGGTGCAAATATCTTGGAAAGAAAGGCGGATCCAACTGTTATCTAAAACTTAGTGAAATCGAATATTTTTTTTATATTTCCAATGGCAGGCAAGTTTAAAAGAACAAAAAGGATTAAATAACAAGAAAAACAAGGCAAAAAGGGATAAATAGATTTAAAATTCGATTTTTCCAGAGCTATTCGACCGATTTCACGAAAATTTTGTATTTTTCCGTGTAAATTTATATACTGTGAAATGGTGTAAAAATTATATACCTTTTAATTCAATTTTTTCAACTATTATTAAATAAAATACAAATAATTACTAAAATTTATTTTTTGTGTGGAATTATCTTTGAGTAAATAAATGTTACGTTTGTGGGTAAAATTTCTTCAGCTTGCTTGAAAAGTTCTAGAGATACAGCTAAATACCCCAAAAGTAAAATTAACATTAGACACTTTAAAATCGTGTAAAAATTTATATATCTTTCAGTTCAAAAATTTTACCATTTAAAATTACTTTCTTTAAAATGACGTAAAAAACTGCATACCTCACAATTTAAATTTTTTTTCGACTTTTATTAAATAAAATATTAAAAAAATAAATATTTACTAAATACTTACTACTATATTTTGCATGGAATTATCTTCGGATAAGCGAATTTTATGATTAATGTGCAAAACGTTTTCAATTTGCTTTCAAAGATTTCGAAATATGGCGAAATAGAAGTAAAATTAACATTACGTAGTCCAAACTTTGGAGAGCTCTCCTGACTAAACTATAGGGATCATATTTCCCAGATTGAGGCTACCCCCTTCATTTTGGGGGTCAGAAATTCGAATCCGCGACAAAAGTTATGTTTATTCAGAGAAAGTACCATTCTGTGTCTGATTTCGTAACTTAAAATATCATCTGTACTAAATAATTAGCATTTTGTGGTGATCCCCTCGAGTTATTAAGATTGAGTCCTAGAATATGAAGATCCGATCATATGCCAACAAAGCTCTTTAATTCATATCCTAATACACTTCCAGAGTGTAAGGGGATGTTAATGTCATCTATATTAAGTGAAGAGTTGAAATATAATTACGTTAATTCTGATAAATTATATGTTGAGATATATTTCTGCACTTGAGTAGATGATTATATTCACAAAACTGTATAAACATTTATTGAAATTAATAAGTATTCATAATTTCAAAACCACAGAAACAGTTAGATATTTTATTTTATTTTATAGCCGTCGTTGAACAGCCGACCCAGTTTATTTGGGTTTACGACTACTAATGTTCAACTCAGTAGCCTTGTAATTTTGAAATTTTGAGCGCAATCCCAATGACAAGGAAACTCCTGGATCAAGTATTGAGAAACATTTGCTGTCGTGGAGGACTTTTTTGATGGAACTAACTCGCAGTTGCATTACATGGAGAGGAAGACCACGTGAACCTCCCATGGTTAGTCTGACTGCAAGGAGACTCTAACCCATGATCCGTCTACCACTGAGGTTATTTTACGTCAGAGCTGTGGTCGGTGCTAGCCGGATGCGGAATTCGTATCTACCAATCGTTGCTGATGGGATTCGAACCCGGTTCACCTCATTGGAAGGCGAATGCTCTATCCCCAGAGTCATCGCGACTACGGAGGTGAAGATTAGTAGTTGTAAACCCATAATGAAGTCGGCTGTTCAACGACCATTATAAAAATAGAAATTAAAAAAAATGCAGTTATATATTTTATAACCGTCGTTGAACAGCCGACCCAATCTTATGAGTTTACGACAACTAATGTTCAACTCCGTAGCCTTGTGATTTTGAACCTAATTCAGAAGACAAGGAAACTCCTGGATAGAGTATTGGGAGAAATTTGCCTTCGTGGAGGACTTTTTGATGGATCTGACCAGCATTTGCGTTACATGGAGAGGAAGTTCACAAGAACCTCCCACGGTTAGCGTGACGGCAAGGGGACTCGTGGCCCGTCTACCACTGAGAATATTTCGTGTCAGCACTGTGGTCGGTGCAAGCCGGATGCGGAATTCGTATCGACTCGGATTCGAAGCCGGTTCGCCTCATTGGAAGGCGAACGCTCTATCCCCGTAGCCATCGCGGCTCACAGTTATATATTAGAAAATAATATACTAATAATAATAAGTGTTCTGTTACATATAACAAACTTTACGTTTCTCCTCTCGCTCTTTGAGGTTACGCTCTTTGAGATTAAACTTATGATGCTTTACAAGAAAACCCCGAAGTAATATCAAAATGTTCTTTCACAAATATAATCAATGGATCTCCAGTGTTATCGCCATTAATAAGCGTTTCAATTCAATATAGCAGTTAGATGGAAGCAATTATTCTTCTCTTTGTGGGCCGTAATACGTTAAATGCACACAAACATAGAGGAGGTCTATCGGCACCTTGAACAAAGCCGGAGATCTTCGATGACTAATTGACACAGCAAACAATTACACGCTTTGGCGAAGGCTGTTAGCTCGCCAAAGCCTATACAAATCGAAGCCTCCTCCAAAGCTTGGTAAATTATGATTTGCTGTTGAGGAAAATGCATTGGAAGCATCGTGCAACGTTGGAAGTGATTCGATGCTTTAAATCAGTTCTCTGAGCTTCTTAGGAAAGAGAGGGCTTCATTAATGATTTAGTTGCAGGAAATCTCATATATGACTGTGTGTTCGATACCGGAGAAGTTAAAGCCTATTGTGAAGGATTATCGTTCTTCGGAAATGAAAGGTCTTTAATTCATATCCTAAAATTGAATGGTATGGTAAATCTATTGAAGGCTAAGAATTGGAGCAGAGATCCGGGATAAAATGAAGTTTTCGGAGTTTACTTTATGGAAAGAGATTGATGATGAAGATGCAATAGGCGATGGAAATTTTTTTCTTAAAAAGAAAATCATTTCTTGTGATTCTTGAATTTTGTTAGTTTCTGTTGCCAATAAAATTAGAAAAGGAAATTCTAGAGATGTTATATTCGATAGAAATTAACCAATCACTGAGTTTAAAATCATTCAAAAATTTAAAATCTCAAAATAAAATTTTTTTAACTGGTATTTTTAATTGCTATGAAATTTAAATAATCTGTACATTTCATTTTATTAAGAAATACTACCCAAAAAATATCTATTCATATAAATATTGTACTTACAATCATAAAAATGATACCGTACATAAATTTATTCAATAATTGTTAGGTGCTATGAGTTAAATTAATGTATGTAACCTTTAGTTTTGTTAAAGAAGGTAATGAATTATTTATAAAATTGCTACAATGCATATCATGTAATTCTAATTTATATATTAGTTAAGAATATTTTAATTTATACATTAGTACAGGACGCTGAAAAACTGTACAATGCGCACAATAAAAACAGAAATCGTTTTTATTACTACTTATAATTTAAGTTTTTTATAAAGGCATCTAATTTGTATTTTTATAGTGTTTTGTTAATTTATTGACACTCATTTTTAGTTCCACTTAAATATTTATCCACACACTACATGTGAAGCTTATAGTTACTCGCTCTTAATTTAAAACAGAATGATGCTAACTTGTCTAAATATATAAATAAATATTGATATTATTGTTTTACTATGTTGTTTTGGTACGAATGCTACCTGGCTATTTCTCTTCTATTAAAGTATATATTATCTAAAATCATAAGGATAAAGCCAAAACACACTAAAAAAAGTTTATAAATAATTCATGTAAATGTGCAATAAGATACTATACAATGTATATTTTCGGTGAGCACTTTTAGAACATTTTTCAGCGACGACGTACAAAATGAAAGATCACGCAAAGGACATAGGAAAGCAAAGGAAATTATAAACAAATAAGAGCAAGGGAAAATGTGGATTAGCTGATACATTTTAAAATCAAGATCGAAAAAGATAATAAAAAAAGTTACCGAAAATGAAGAAGTGCTGTGATGGGTTTGGGATAAGGGGGGTGGGAATCCCTTAGCTATTTCAGATGCAGAAATTGAGAATAAAAATATTTCTAAACATTCGGCAAAAAACTCGTCACATAATTATTAGAAATTTTCCAAACATTAAGCAATTTATTCTCAATAATTATGACCAAAACCTTGGAAATAATTGATAAATTATTTTAGCAGTGGAAAAGTTTTGTTTATGATTAGAAATATGGCTATGTAGGGCGTTGGGAGATCTTTCAATATCTTGATTTTGATCACCTTTCACGATCTTTAAATCGAATTTTAGTTTTGGTATTAGCGTGTTCAATATACTTAAGACCACATTGATAAGATGTTTAGTAAAATCTGGTAGATGATTCGTTGCAGTAATACTGTTACGTGGCGTTGTTTATGCTCTATTGTGCTGTACGTCGTTTTGGCTTTATTTATCTGTAGTTCATCCTCTCCTTATTCCATTTTTTTTTGGTCAAAAGATATAACTTAAAAAAATTATTGAGTGAATCGTGAAATTTTAAAGTTTGATGAGAAAAGTTTCTCTAAACTGAGTAAAATTATTTATTAATATTTTTCATTTTCTTCCACATCTATCCTAAATTGCAATTACATTAGTTCTCCACGTCATTCATCTCAACCAAGACTTTTATGAGATGTCATAAAAAAGGTTATACAGACATTAAGTCTTTTTGTATGGGAAAGAAGTACACTTCTAACGTCAATAATACTTTTATTGGCAATAAAACATTACCAAAATGTTCGTCATGTGTACTTTAAGCTTCCTAAAAAATGTGAAATTTCATTCCGAAACATTTTACGTAAAAAAAAAGTAATAAATATAAAACAAGAAAGTAATTTGTCGCAACCTCAATAAAAAAGCTTCAAATCAAATTTAAATGTCATACCAATAGGAATCGTGTCAATTGATATCATATATTTCAATCAATACGATTTAAAAATATGTTCTTGCAATTGCTTCGCTTCTTTCATCAAAATTCTCTTTCTTATAATTATCAATTGCAGACTTTTATTCTCAATCTGTTTGCTTATGAAAGTAAAGGAAAAGTTTTTGTTTAAATAAGAAACAGGTTCAAATATACTTTTTTTAAAAAAATTCCTTAGAAACCTTATTATGATTATCAATTGCAGATTTTTATTCTTGTCAGTTTGCTTATGGATGTAAAGGAAAGTTTTCGATTTAAATGAAAACAGGTTTAAATATACTTTTATTTAAATTTTGATTTTGTTGATTAGGGAACAATTTTGTTTTGCTTCATGAGATTTATTAGCACATCTCATAAGCAATTGTATCACTGATTTCAAATCTGCAATTGATTTCTCTCTTCAAGCTACAGTTCTTTTAACGACATTTTTAGTCTATTTTTTGACAAAATGTACAAGTTTTAAAATGTTATATACAACGGAAGAGTCTCCTAAATGTTGCAACAAACTCTCAGGGGAGTTGAGGCACATCATCAAAAATAAAATCGTATAAGAACGCATGTCCGGAAACGTTGTTATACGCCGATAGGGGTGTTTCCCCCTCTAATGATTTATTTCTTCGTATGCGTCTGATAGCTAAGTGTCCTTACCCAAGTATGATAACATTTCCGGGCTTGAGTTCCTACGCAATTTTAATCCTGATAATGTTCTCAAACTTCCCTAGAAGTTGTCCGCACTATTTATGCGACTCTATGCTACGTTTTTAATATTGTACAAAAAATCGACTAAAAATATCATTTTAAAAAAATGAAGGTTTAAGAGTAAAAATAGTTTCATAACTCGAATCTTCACACCCAAGGTAAGCAATATCAAGTATTTGCATACATGGAACAAAAAAATCCCCCCCCCCGTATTATCTAGCGATGCATCTAAAAGAGAAATTATTCTTTTAAATATTTTCCTTGAATCAAGAAAACATTAAATTTTAACGGATACAGAGGGCTACTGGAATTGTGAAAGCAACCAGTTTTTATCCAATTTAATTGCAGTAAGATCAATCACATAATGTTAGTAGATCTTAGAGTGAGAGGTTCAACTAAATGTCCCAAGAAATAAAATTTGAAATGGTACATAACATAGGACATTCCAAGTATTTACGTATTACATCGATTAAACAATTTCCTCTCGAAATTTATATTATAACATTTAAAATTACATAAAAACAAGCATAAATAAAGTATTTTAAATTATTATAAGTTTAGGCCAAGTAATTTTCATGTTGTTAAGCCTAATAATTTAATATTTAAAGTATTTTGCGATCTTTATCTTATTAAGTTATACGTTGCTAATTTTTATGAATAAAATATGAAAAAATTAATACAAATATTCTTTTAATAATAATCAATTGAATAAGTCAGCCATTAATCATTAATGAATTCGAATTGACGCTGCATTTACGGTAATTTAGAATAAGTATTTAATTTTATTACTACTATTCCAAGCAATTTTTTTTGCCCATGTACTCAACAGTCTATGGAGAATATTAATCTCTTATATTATANTTAATACAAATATTCTTTTAATAATAATCAATTGAATAAGTCAGCCATTAATCATTAATGAATTCGAATTGACGCTGCATTTACGGTAATTTAGAATAAGTATTTAATTTTATTACTACTATTCCAAGCAATTTTTTTGCCCATGTACTCAACAGTCTATGGAGAATATTAATCTATTATATTATATTATATTAATAAAATTCAGTTATTTAAATATATAATATTCATGATCTAGGTATTAATATTAATTTCACTGATTTTAAAATTTGTAAGCCATTATCCTTTTCCTGTCGAGTTTTTCAAACAAATTACATGTTAAACAAAATGTTCAATTATTCTTTAAATTTAAAATTGTGTTGCAGCAACTTTAGACAACAAAAAGCAAACAAACGAAGAATGATCATATAGTAATAGACGTAATCAAAGTTATGTGGCAAATCAAAATTTTAATTAATTCATGTTTTATTAAAATCAAATGAAATTATAAAATGATATGATTAGTATATAAAAATAAGTAAACTTTTTCAGTCAGAAATATAGCTCTTGTTAAAATTAAATTTCTTATTATCCTGGGTTTGTATTTTTTAAACAATAGCTGATTCCTCTTAAAACATTAAATTGATACATTTTTTATTTATACATTTAGAAAATAACAAATATCCCGTTTTAAGCGTATTACAAAAACATAAATTTGCTAATTAAAAAAAAAAAGGAAATGTAATAGAGACTTATGCCATTTAATAAACATAGTAATGTAATAAATGCAACAAATAAATTGGCGTCCGAGATTCAAATTTCCTGTATCATTTCGAGTTATTCTTAAAATAATATAAAACAACATAAATGCTCATGACAGATATAATTTAGAAAGCAAAACACAAAATAGCATTTTCAAAGCTTCTAGGAGTCTAAAATTGTCTAATAAAATTATTAACTATTACTACTGAGGAAGTTAAAAATTATTGGTGAATAAATCAGTAAGAAATATAATTTTAAAGGAGGCATGTAATCTAAAGTGTACTATTTCTGAAGGATAATGTTTCGCTATACATAAATATATGTTCATATTTATCCCCTTCTTTAGGGAATAAATATCTAATTAAATTTATGAGATTCAATTTACCTGTTTCTATTACATAAAAGTATTGAATATTTGGTTTAATACAATAAACAAAATCATTTCCATCAAAATGGAATTCTAATTCTGACAAAACGTATCATTTGAAAAAAAAATGAATGGATTTTGAGAAACGAAATTTCTACTTTGGCGTGTCTTGACAAATATAATTGATAAATATATTAATCTAAAGACAATTTGATTTTTCCTTTATCGTATGTGTTTATTAATCTAATGTTTATTAATCTAAATGTTTATTAATCTAACCTTGTGTTTAGCATAATAACATTGTACGGAACAAAAAAATTTGAGACTTCCAAAAAATGCTTAATTTAAGTATATCGAAATAGAAATCAGAAGTTAAAATGCATCTCTAAATGTCTTATATTTATCTAACATAATACAGATAAATTAGTTAATTTTATAACCTTTAGTATCAAGAACCATTTTAAGACTTCAGAATGGTGAAAGTTGTTTTTGACCCAGAATTTTTCTAAATTTTCCTCCTATTCATTAATTGTCTTTGTTCCTGCTTTTTCAAGTTTATTTTTCCTTATTCCTCACAAATTCGCGATGGAACTATGATCAGGGAATAAAACAAGGTAACTTTAAAACATTTATTCCATTATCAACAAACCATTCTGTGCTTTGTCTTGAAGAGTGAGGACTAGTATCGTCTTGTTGTAACAAAAAGACGTCAGGGTAGAGTGTTTCCATAGTCGGAAGATGGTAAGGAAACTCTGGTCCATGTTTAGAATTCCAATGATTATTTTTTCACGTTAAGCATGATATTCTATGCTCATCATTTGCTGAGAAAATGCGAAATAAAATTAAATAATTTAAGGACAACGGTACATGAAATAAAAGAAAAGTTTTGCACTGAAAAGCAAAATTAATGAAGAAATAGAATTATTTCGTTTACCAGAAATGTCATACGGTAATTTTACCAGAATTTTTTCTCCGTGTAGTTTGAAGACTTTTTACTGTCTTTGAGGTGAATACCGCCAAAAATGATTAAAAATTGTGCTGTTACTTACCATTTTCGAGAATGACAATTAATTAATTTTGGTAATTAGTAAAAATTGAAGTAATAAATAAAAAAATTTATGTTAAAAAGGCAAATTAATTGTGAAAAGGTACTTATTCCTTTATAAAAACCGTAAATTACCGTACTGTTATTGATGCCAATAATGCTTAATTAGTTTTGGAAATAAGTAATACTTTTATTATATCAATTCGTATTACTCTTAATGTGTACTAAATATTCTGATATTGGTACCAAGATATCTACTATAAGTACTGTGTGTGGGTTTCTTACGGCCCAACAAAAGGAATAAGTACCAGAGAAAATCGTTGATTATGGAAATTTTTGACTATCGACTATGCTTCATTTTGATTAATATCATCGTGCTAAATAATACTGATAATACTAAATGATCAAAGCTTAACTCCGTCCCGCCCCCGTTATGGACATCCGGAGAATACTGTAGACTCTAAGCGCACGCACGTGACCTCTTAGTAAAGAAGAGGATTCAAAAAGGTAGTCTTGGTGGCGATTCATGGCAGCACCAGAAGGCCTCAAAGAATTTAGTGAAATCTTGAAATTAACAATAGTAGTTACTCAGAAAAAAGAATTTAGGAGTTAGAGTACTCAAACATATTAGGCAAGGCACTGAAAAAAGGTAAAAAACAAATTATGATGATGAAAAGTACCAGAATTTATCCAAAAGCCCATGAAAACAGATACAATTTCAAAAAGAAGAGTTACGGCGAGGCAGCCTTAAAGAAAAATCCTCAAACAGAAGGAAACTCAAAACATGAATAATCAGAAAATTTCACAAAATTTTGAACAAAAAATTAATCGAAAATTCGAAAATCATTTCTAAAGAATACAAATACAATATTTGCGAAGGTTACAAGATAAAAATACTGAATGATAATACATCATGCTGAATGATAATGAATAATAATAAATAAAAATGGATGTGTTTTAGCTTAATTAATTAATTAAAAAATACCGATATATGAACACTGGGGAACAAATACACTGGGAAACTAATTTTTTCCTACATTTATATAAGTATTTAGCATTGAGCAGCGATGACTCAGGAGATAGAGCATTCCAATGAGGTGAACCGGGTGCGAATCCCTGTCGATACGAATTCCGCATCCGACTTTCACCGACCACAGTGCTGACGTGACCTCAGTGACGTGACCCGCTGTCCTCAGTGGTAGACGGATTATGGGTTAGAGTCCCCTTGCCGTCAGGCTAACCGTGGGAGGTTCTCGCGGTCTTACTCTCCATGTAACGCAAATGCGGGTTAGCTCCATCAAAAGATCCTCCACGAAGGCAAATTTCTCCCAATACTCAATCCAGGAGTTCCCTTGTCTTCTGAATTGGGTTCCAAATTACTTGAGTCGGCTGTTCAGCGATGGTTATAAAATAAAATAAAAATACTTGGTATTGCCTAATTCGGGGGTAGGATTTCAAATCTGATATTAGTTTTATTCCTGAAACTGCAGATATTTTAAAAAATACATTTTTAGTCCATTTTTCTTAAATGTACACACTCAAAAGTTTTATATACAACGGTGCGTCGCATGAATGTTTCGACTAACTTCCAGTGGAGTTAAACTACATTATTATGATTGGAAATGGATAGCAACCCATGCCCGATTGTCGTCGTATTCGATTAGGAGCGCTTCTCTCATTATTACCTGTCCAGAAACACACAAAGAAACAATTTATAACATGAAAACGCCTCTAGCGGTGCATGACGACATTTCTAAGCCAAGGATCCCATGCAATTTTAATCCTGATAATATGACCAAAATCCCCTAGAAGTCTGTTGCTAGATTAATGTGACATTATTTATGTACATAACGGTTTTAATCTTGCACATTTAAGCAAAAAATAGACTAAAAATCTCGTTAAGGAACTTGCAGTTTAGGGAAAGAAACCTATTGAAGATTTGAACTTAGCGATACGAAATTATCTAAGATTTGATTAAAAAATGTCATGCATCAGAAAATGAAACAAAACTTTTCACGTCAAAGAACGAAACATTTACTTTTTCCCGTTCAATATTCAGCTAGTTATTAATATGTTATGGTAGACAAAGTTATATTGTTTCTGTAAATGATACCACTCCGTAATACATCTTTTTCTTTCACATCTGCAATACCACTTTTCTTTTGATGAAAACGGAACCTTCCTTATGAAACGACGTAAGCACAATTATGTCAATCTGAGCTGTTGCTGCGTGGGGCAAATCTATCGAATTGACTTTCTTAATGACATATACTTAATTTAAGAAAATAAAATTAAAATAAAGACGATTTTTAAAAAGAAGAATGCGTAATATGCATCATGCTACAATACATTAGAACGTTTTAGAAGATTTTGCAAGCATAGCTTTAAATGGAACTAAAGGTTTATTGCGAATTTGAATTCATGTAATACAAAATAACCCATATGGTCACCAAGAGCATTATAAAGCTATTATTGTACACTTCATGCTAATCAATATTCTACAAATGTCAGCTTAGGAATTCAGAATTTGATTGGCTAATTGTATTAAGCCACCTAGTATATGTTCGAATGGTGGAACTGGCTTAATATCTATATACGTAGTGGACAGCACAATACTTAGTTTAGCAGTTGTTATGAGTAATTAAAAACAGCATTAAAAGAATGTTTTTTTTTATTAAATTCAAACTAATATTTCAAATGACTTAGGGAAGTAAAAAATGTTGGTATAAAGTAATTAATTGATATTGACTTTTCGTAATTTAGATTTTTTTTAAAGTGAATAATTTGAATAAATACGCAGGATGCGTCCTATAGTGGTCAAATATCGTTAGGAATGCATTTTGGATTAAAAAAATCATACATTTATTATTTAGCTAAAAGCTATACAATAACACCTTAAAAGTCATGGAAATAGATTAAAGATAAGTTCTGCAGTTTTACTTAAACGGGAACCTTTATTTTTCATTGCATATTCTGATTCTTCTAAAAGAACAGTTACATTGTTCCGACTAAGAGTTTTAATTTCTGATTTTGCTGATGGTGACAAAATAGGATAACTCCTATAGGAATTCTTCTCCTATAGGAATTCTTCTCTTCTCCTATATCTTTTACTATATCTTCCCCTATAGATAGGAGAAGAACTCCTCCTTGAACGGAACATACGGATTCACGATTGAATGAGTGAAAAACCATTAATCCCGCGATTATCGTATTTCACACCAGTAATTAAACAGTTTGAGGTATGGTTTACTAAAAAAATTAAGTTAGATCACTTTTTTACTGTGCAATATGCAAAAGTGTAACATAAAATGTTCTCAGTGGTAGACTAATTATGAGTTAGGGACCCCTGTCGTCTTGCTAACCACAAGAGGTTTGTATGGTTTTCTTCTCCATGTAACACAAATGTGGGTAAATTAGATCATAAAGTTCTGCACAATGACAAACTTCACACAATAATAGATCCCGGATTTCTTTGGTCTTCTGGATTGTGTTCAAAATTACAAGGCTACGGGATTGTAAAGCCGAAATTAAGTCAGTTGTTCAACGTCTGTCATAAAATAAAATATACAGAAGGGATATATGGTTGCTCTTAATCAGTTAAAAGGTAAATGAGATATTTTTAAAATTAAAAGTATTATAAGTGTATAGTTTTTGAAAGAGGCTTATCTTAAGGCTTATATATAGATTTTTGAAACCGAGTATTTAACCTATTTCCGAATAGACTATTTTTTTGTTACCATTGAGCTTAAATGGTATATTATACGACTTTAGATATATACTGTGAAAAATGAATACTCAAATATCACTAAACATTTTTCGTTTTATACGAAACCGTTTCCTGCAAAACTTCTGAGCAAAAAAATTCGTCAAAGTGATGAAATAACTATCTTCGAAGAAACAAATTAATTTTAAGAAATATATCATCATTACAGTTTTCAAAAAAAAAAAAAAAAAAAAAAAAAAAAAAAANTTTTGGAAATACAAAAACCTCGTTAACCTTCATGTATCGAACATTTTCATTACAACTTTAACGCACTACACAACAAGGACAGTTAGTTACATTTCACCCGTGCCCGACGTGGGATTCGAACCCCGGATCCCCCTGGTACGAAGCTCCCATACAGCTCGATCGGCCTAACTCGACTCTTTATTTTTGATTCTATAGTCTTTATTCAAGTTAATTCTAGTTAACAATCTCTCATAATGCTCTACGATGAGGCTCCGAGTTAAGGAAACATTTTCGTCATAGATTTGAGAGTTCGTATTTCGTAATAAATCACATGAATTCGCGACGAAATGATTCTAAAAATTAATAAAATGCTCCTGAAGAATCGTCAAAATTTGAAATGAATCGTCATAAAGTGGGAACTAATCGAACGAATTATCTTTCTTTAAAATACTCAAAATACATTTTGTACAATTAGGTTCCTAGAATATTTTCAAGTGAACGAATCAAGTGAAGATTTGAGAGTTCACTTTTCGTCATAAATCAGATGAATTCAATGACGAAATGATTCTAAAAATTATTAAAACACTTCTGAAGAAATGCTGAATCGTCAGAAGTGAGAATGAATCGTCAAAAGTGAGAATGAATCGTCAAAAAGTGGGAACGAATCGTCTTTCTTTAAAATACTCCGAAACTAATTACTCAAAATACATTTTGTACAACTAGATTGTTAGAATATTTTCAAGTGAACGAATCAAGTGAAGATTTGAGAGTTCGCTTTTCGTCATAAATCACATGAATTCGATGACGAAATGATTCTAAAAATTTATAAAATTCTCCTGAAGAAATGCTGAATCGTCAAAAGTGGTAACGAATCGTCTTTCTTTAAAATACTCCAAAACTAATTACTCAAAATACATTTTGTACAATTAGGTTTCTAGAATATTTTCAAGTGAACGAAAACTCATTACGAAATTTCATAGAAATGCAGGTAATCTTCATTATAATTCAAAAAATTCAAAACAAAGCAATGTGTTAGGTTTTCCATTGTTTGGTAATTTTTTTCCTTCCATTTTCGCTACATTTGGTTTCATACGTTCTCAGCATGTTCATTGAAGGTAATTATTTATTCAGAGTACCTTTAACTTCATTAATTTACTTTCTTCTTTGAAAGGTTCGTTGTTATCGACTCTTAGTTTCTGAAAGATGTTGGCCGGGAAAGGGGGGGTTGGAGGTTATTTATCTTAAGCGTGAAAGTGTAGAAGATAATTTGATTTTTCTGCTAGAATGCACCAAAAATGATTTCCATAATGTAGAATTATGTTAATCTGAAATTTGCTAATAAAGCTTCAGTAATCGTTGGGAATGATATAGAATAATAAAGCAAAAAGTAAAGACATGAATCTTGGGAAAGTTATTTGCTAATTAAATGTAAGATTGAATTCTAAATTTAATTTTTGGGGAAAATTTCAATTGATGTAAAGGGTTCTGTTGACGGAATTCAACTTATGTATGCCCACTTAAAATTTCTGTTGTGCTACGTTTATTCTAGTTCAAATTTAAATTGGTATTTGCTGTTTTATATAAATAAACACGCTTTTATTTCGATCTTTGGGATAAAATTAAAGTGAGATAAAATCGATAGCTTTAGAATCTATTGAATCGAAATGAGAGCTATAGTTAATTTTAAAATTAATTTCAATCCTACGTTTCTTAGTAACAAACATTTGTGATTTTGATCTAGCATTTTATAAAAGGCGTTAAACAGCGGTAATTCTAAGCTTGCGACTGTCAGTGTTCAACTCCGTAGCCTTGTAATTTTAAACCTAACCCAGAAAACAAGGATCAAGCAATGAGTTAAACTAGCCTCCGGTTAGGAATTTTTGATTGAACTAACCCGCATTTGAGTTTTATGAAATGGAAAACCATTAAAACCTCCCATTTTTAAGCCGACGGTAAGGGGAATCTTAACTCATGATCAGTCTATAGTTCGTTTACCAGGAGTTGGCACTTGGCTCCGCCTTCATCGCGTGGTATCCGACGATACTATTTCGCTATTTTGGGGAGAAGAAAGTGAACATACCTGAACAAAGATGCTATTTGGGGATCGTATGTCAAAAATATTTATTTTGCATTTCTTATGTGCATTTTTTAACATTAAATATTTCATAAATTTAATGACATTTCTTTCTTTTGAGTGAATAGTATGTCCTTTTTGAGACATTTTGCTGCAATATATTTAATTAACTAGAGTAACGAAATATATAATAGCAGATGATAAAGCGAAGTAATTGACTAAAAAAGAATTCACTGTTTACGTTCGGCGAGTAGCAAGGGTTGTCTCAATTTCAAGCTCGGGGACGTTTATCTCCCTATACTCCCCGTCCTTAAATGAACTATTCGTCCGAGGCCAAGTGCCAACTCCTGATGAACGAAATATACCACTGCGGATATTTTACGTCAGCACTCTGAACAGTGCAATCCAGGAGCAGAATTCGAAGCAACCAGCCATCTGTAGGATTCTAATCAGGGTCATCTCATTCAGAGTCAAACCCTCTATCCCCTGAGCCACCGTGACTCTAGATCTAAAATTTTAGAAATTCTTGTTAATTAATTAAGTGCCCTTATAAAATTACTTTTTAGATGCAATTGAATTACTTCTATGGCATAAAATTTTAGAACCTTTCGTGAACTGTAGCCGATTTCAATGAAAGTATGAATTTCAACTAGTATGGTATATAGTTTTCTAAATATACAGGATATTACAAAACCAATAACCAGTACTCAGAGGCTATAAAGCTTGCCGAAACAAACAAATATCTTCATACACAGTGGGATGTGAAAGTAAAGTGTGAGCATTGCAAAGGCGTTTGAGTCGTGAAAGTGGAAAATACATAAAGTTAGGAAATAAACCAAAAGAATCTTTATCATTGAATACTTTACAGCAAATGATCAACCACTATTGTCAGTGATCAAAAGAACTCCTCTCAAGAAACTGAGGTTGTTTTCATGGAAACAAGGATAAAGCTATTTATAAGGAAAGAGCACTGGAAAAATTGACATGGCGTATCAACTGAAACTTACCCCACTCTTCTATTTTTTTCTTAGTGACCACATAATCTGCAGCACTCAAGCCTAATGCCTGGAGGTGTTCTTGCGATGGCTAGGAGGTAGATACTATAGAGACTTTACATCGGCGACAGTGTGAAACAAGCAGACTTTAGATGATTTCTGACATCTTACTTATGTATTCAACTTATGAGTTGAATTTAGCTGCAAATCTAGTTAAGTCAAGAAACGAGCAAGCAGTGACTAATTCATCTGTTTCAAAATGACGCATGGATAGTTTGTTAAAGCCAGCGCTATTTTTCACATGGCTCTTTGCTTTCTGACCCAACGCGATAAAACGTGTTCCTGACCGTTTTGACCATTAGTTTTGTTACCCTGTATATTATAGTAAAGTATTCTGGTAAAATGAGTTCAATTATATAATTAGGGCTAATGGAGTTCAATTCATATTTTGCTTTATTTATCGTTTTAATAGTATGTTCACCATTACTAACATCACTCAGAAACATAAGGGTCTTAAAAAATAACTGATTAATATTAATAAATGATAATAATAATTAGTCAAAAATAATTTCTAATGAATCACATATCATTTTTAATAATTTCATATGAATAATACAAAAATTTTCATTTATGAAATTTGACACGTACTCTTCCTGTATAACATTCATTAATTGCAGATAGACAGTAATATAAGGTCATTATCTTTTTTCCTAATTCTAAAAACAAGTTGCAAACTATTCCTGTGAAAAAAAGAGACCTGTTTGAAAAAAAAAATGTTTCATGAATTTAAAGTAATTGTTGTAGCTTTTTTACAATCATAAGAGCACTAAATAGAACTCTAAAACTCTAAAATCTCTTTCTTTACTGTTTGAAGAATCAAATCGAAACAAAATCGAAAATGAATGGAAAGCATCTTTTAAAAGGCTTAATAAAATCATTGACAAAAAGCCTTTTAGCAAGATTTTTGTCGGTCAGTGCATCACCAAAATTTCTCTTTGAGTATTCAAAGTACTTTACAAAATTAACAACTCAACTCTTCTCTTCTTATTAAAATCGTCAATTAGCTGCTTCGAGCCGTGGTTGCTTATGGTATAGAGAGCCCACCTTCCAATGAGGTAAGCCGTTTTCGAATCCCAGCGAAATCCGCACCCAGCTCGCACCTACCACAGTGCTGACGTAAAATACCCTCAGATGTAAACGGATCCCAGGTTAGAGTCCTCTTACCATCAGGCTAACCGTGGGTGGTTTTCGAGGTTTTCCTCACCATGTAACGCAAAAGCAGTTTTTTCCCTCATAAATACCTCCGAGATGGCAAATTTCTTCCATCATCATGGAGCTCCCATGTTTTAATCGATTTGGCTCAAAATTACAAGGCTACGGAGTTAAACATTAGTAGTCATAAACCTGAAAATTGGGTCGGCTGTTTAACAATGGTTGTAAAATAAAATAAAATTAGCTGTTACATATTAGTCTGTAAACATAAATTGTGACGATTTCATATGTTAGAAGTACGCCAACTAAACATTTTAGAAGTAAACTAACTGGATACCTGTTCTTCGTATGGGATAAAAAAAGTAAATAATTAATAAATTGGTTTTAATCAAAAGCACATAATCAAGCATCAAACTAAAAGGCATAAATCAACATAATTAATAAACCCCTGATAATTCCAAATTTTGTTTATTTGTTGTCCTTTTCAAGAACTTTACATTATTAGAATGTGCAAAACACGCTTTTAAGAATTTTAACTCATCGAAATAAAAATTAATTTTGTTCATTACAACTTGAAATAAAGCAATTGCTTGCTGATGCTAATGCCATGATCGAAATTTTAATTAGTTAATTCTTTAATAAAACGAAACGCAAACACAGTATAATTTTAATAACTTAATTAAAACGATAAAATAAATCTTAAGATATTTTAGTAAAGAATACATCTCCTAATTCGCGTCGTGAGTTTTTATTTCATTTTTTTTTTCAAAAGTAAGTTTAATTTTCTCTTATTCGAGAGCTTTGTTTTTAAACTTAAACTTGTTCTATAGAGATGCAATTTTTTAATCCTAAGTAATTTTTTTAAGAACATTGGAAACTTCTGTTATTAATTTATTATGAATTAATAAAAACAATTCAATTTTGAAAGCATAAAATTACATTACTGAAAAAAGTTAATTTTTTTTTTATAAATGAAGAATCATTTCCCTGCATTTAATTAAAATCTTTAATTATTACAATAACATAATACATCTGTTTGGCTGCCCTCTTTAATGAATGTTTTTTTATCAATTATATTATTAAAATATNCATAAAATTACATTACTGAAAAAAGTTAATTTTTTTTTTATAAATGAAGAATCATTTCCCTGCATTTAATTAAAATCTTTAATTATTACAATAACATAATACATCTGTTTGGATGACTCCTTAATGAATGTTTTTTTTTTATCAATTATATTATTAAAATATATTTTTGCCAAGTGTAATTGAGTATAACATATGTGGTGTTTTTAAGATGAAGCTGAAGTATTTTTAAAGATTATGTTTATTTAAGATAATTTTTTAAGACTCTATGCAGACAATTGTTAATTTAATAAACTTTTCAAAGAGTTATTATTGTTCATTTATAACGTTATCTTTTCTTTTCACGAATTTTTCTCCCCCACTTCCTTACGAGATAAAAATTATTATTCAGAGAATAGTATCGGTGAGTATGACTTAATTATTTTATTCATGTTATTTGTACAACTTATAAAGTCATTGGAAGCGAGGAAAAAATCAGATTACGAAAACTTATACTATATTAAGAATAGTTATTATTATATAGATACATAGTTATACTGTCTCAAAGAGTTCCGTAATTAAAACATATTTTTAGAATCCTTGTCAAAAATGAAATTTAAAAAAGTTTGCTCATTATGGTATTTAATATTTACATGAAAAATTAAAAAAAAAAGCTAGAAGGAGATATTTCAAACCACTAGTGTAGAATGAAGAATAAAATCCTAATTAAACTTTGGAGTGTTTCTAATAATCGGTTATATATTTCCTCCAGCATTCAAACAGGTTTTGATGTCACTATTCTCATCTATATTAGTAGGTATTCGTTAGATTTCAGACGCTTTTTGTGCTTTATTCTCTTAATATTAATATTCGACGCATAATATACATGCATTTCTTAACTTTTCTTTTTTGATAACGCTTTTAGAAATATATACTAAGGACGGTGATTTCAGAACACCCTGCACATAAAGACAGTTTTGCAACCACAGTAGCCTTTACGTGAAATGCAAATAAAGTTATGACAACGTAGCTTATAAAGTCGACATTGGGCATGCGTAAACAGAATATTGAAGCAGTTAGGTGGCGCTGATGTCGATATATAGGGTACGTAAAACCGTTGATCTAGAAAAATGGGAAAATGATCCGTCACTGATATCATCAAAGAATTCCTCGCCAGCGGTATTAAGCAAATATTCGGCATCTGATTAACAGTACAAAACTTTTCTGATAATTATAGAGTAGTAAAGTATGGTAATTTTACTTGTACAGTGCTCAAAATAAAAACGGACCACCCAGATTATCTTTTGATCTACTAATGGGATCTTCACGTTCTAGAACTCAATCTCAATGATTTGAAGAGGTGACCTCAAATATGCTAATTAATTGGCGCAGACGATATTTCAAGTTACGAAATCAGACACAAAAATGCACTTTCTCTGAATAAACATACTCTTTTTTCAACAGTTTCGGATTTCTGTCCCCCCAAAATATAGAAGGTAGCCGCAATTTGGAAAAAAGGATCCCTACAGTTTGGTCAGGAGAGCAATCCAAAGTACAGAACCCCTAATATTAATTTTACTTTTTACACATTTTGCCTTATCTCGAGAAATTTTTAAGCGAATTGAAAAATTTTTCATACAATTCACTTCTCGCAAAATTCACTTCTCCAAAGTTAATTCCAAAGTAAAACTAAATTTTAGTTAATATTTATTTTTACTTTATTTTATTTAATAATAGTCGGAAACATTTTTAAATCGTAAGGTATGCAATTTCTCACAACTATTTCAAGGAAGTAATTTTACATGGTAAAATACAAAATTTCAGTGAAATCGATTGAAATCGAATTTTAAGCATACGACTTTCTTAAAATTCGATTTCTCAGGAACTATTCGACCTATTTTACTCAAATTTTGCATTTTGCCATGTAAAATTACTTACTTTAAAATGATGTATTTAATTATTAGCCATTTATTAATTGGCAGATTTGAGGTCACCCTCTCGAACCATAAAGGTTGAGTCCTAGAACTTGAAGATCCGATCATTAGAGCAAAAGGCATTTTGGCTGGTCTGTTTATTTTTTTGCGCATTGCATAATGGCCCAGATTTATTAAAAAAACTTAAACTAATCTCTTGGGTGAGTTGGAAAAAAATCTCATGTGCAATGATAATAATAGAAGCTATCATACTAGGATCTCTTTGAAAAATCTAATAACAAGTAAGAAAAAAGCAAGTATTATTAAAAATTAACTTACATGAGTTTTATGCGTTGTCCAAACAATAATCTGGGCATCGAATGCAAATTGAAAGTAGCATTCGATGTTTCAGTAAATTGATAAAATAATGTTATATTTCATCAAAAGCCTAGAAAGTCAATATACGACTGACAAGATTAATTTACTCAATAATTAAATTTAGCTCAAACTATATCAAAAGGAAATATATAATAAATTGCTAAGTACATTAAGTATAAGCATAATAAATTTATTGATTGAAGGATTCGAAGAGCAGAATCCCGAAATGGGAAATAAATATACACTCGCTGTATCTAATTAGCAATTGACAAATTTTATGCTTACATACATTAAACAAGAATTACATGACTTTCATTTATAGTGTCATAAAACTTGAGCGAGGAATATCTAGTTTTAAGCTAAGTACTTGAACTTTAAAAAATTAGGCTGATATGTCAACCTGGTCTTGTACTTTTTTAAAAGGTACTGTGAATTAAAATTTTCATAACAGAAGTAATAAATAACAGATGTTACTTGAGCATGTTGCAGTGCGAACTATTGTTTATTATTACAGTTTCAATTGTTAAGTTGCTGCTTCTTCAAGAAAGTATTTTTGTAAGTGATATATGATGAAGAAAATAAATTAAAAGATAAGAATTCTGTCAATGTGTAATAAACACAAAAAAAGGTCAAATTTTGGTTTTTTTTTACAAAATATACATCTATAACTATGTTCTTTCACAGCATTTTCTTTAATTATTTAAAATAAATGTATTATTAGGCGCAGATTTCTTTTTTTTTAATTTTAGGAAAATCATAAGAATAGCAATTAGCTAATTAAATTAGCCTAAAATGTAGATATTAAGTTTGAAATCAAAGACAGTTTAACACAGTCAGCTTATTAGCAATTAGATAAAAAAATTAAATTATTTCACTAATAAATATTTATAATTTGTTAATATGTACTTTAGAACTTTCAGTGCTATATTTATTCAATTTATGCAATAATTTCTAAAGAAAGACCAGGAAATCCTCAAAAAACGATTAAAAAAACTCTTTAAATCTACAGAATATCTACAAAAGAGAGGGGAAGAGACAAAATAAGGAGGAAAAAAAATGAAACTTAAAAAATAGTAGCAACAGCCAAGATGGAAAAACATTTACAGCAACAAAAACCGATTGGGAGGTAAAAAAAAATTATTCCCTTTTAATTTGATAACGCTGAATCATTCATTAATATGAAAGTTAAAATAAATCTGTTTTGTAAATATTGACGTGTGCCATTATTTCATTGGTGAAACATGTCACTCCCGTAACAATGCGTCGTACGTGAAACGAAAACTTTGAACATTTTCTACACAAGAAAGAATAGAGTAAGTAATTGAATCTTTTCTTGAAATACATATTTAAATATTATGGTTTAATCTGAAAAAACGCAGTTCATTCAGTTGTTTTAATTTATAAAATTTTGAAATTTTGTTCTGAAAGATGAAAACACATGTTCCTTTATATGTCACACCTGCAGCGTGTGAAAATTATTTTTTAAAAAAATAAGATTTGTAACAATGTATATGAGTGGTCAACGTTGAAATCCATAAAAATTTAAACCAATGACTTATTAAATATTTTAATATTTTAACTAATGGTTCATTTAGTTTGTATAAATAAATGTCAAGGAAGAACTCCTTTAAATAAAAATTGTGTTTCTATGGCATTTTATTGAAAGTTTTTAAAAGTGTTTACCTGATTTCCTTATGTCAAGTTAGCACTAGGAATGTTCTATTGATGCTGAGTTAACCTTAATTATTAACTTTAATTAGACCTCAAATTAGTAACTTTAAAGCTAGGTAAAATAAGTTTTTATTGTCCTGTTGTTTACAGTAGTACAATATGTGTTCTTATAAAGCTACACAAGTAAGATTAACGAAGATTATAACAATAAAATTAAAATGATGCGCAATCCCAAAAACTTCTCGGATGTGGAAAATTAGCATTTTTTATTGTGGACTACCATCAATATATATATGAAATAGTTAAGTATCTGTCTTTCTTACAACTATAAAAATATTCCTGCAAAGATTAAGGAATATTATCAGCGTGTCTAGAGCAATTTTACCTTACTATCCCCAAAATAGTTCAAAGCTTTAATTATTTTTTTTATCTGAATAATGTAAAAATCGATATTTATTTTGATTTTTGAAATTTTTCTGCACATTCAATCCCTCTGCTCTTAAATGAAGCATACTAGAATTTTTTCAAGCATGAATTTCCTAAGCTTTCCTTCAAAACAAAGCTTCTCTTTCTCCTGGAGGAATTAGCAATTTTTTCATTTTTTTACACTACATAATTGGCAAAACCAGTTTTTTCAATACTTTCCTTCCGAATATTTTTAAATTAAGATACCCAAGAATCTTAAAAGACATAGACTAGAAATTCAGATAAAAATGTGGAGGGATTCTTCAACTTTAATTTAAAACACCAGTGAAAAAGTGTTAACAACATGATCTATTATATTTTTTTAATGTGAACAAAAAATATTTTTACTTTCTAAGTTCCTTCTTAAAAAGTTTCTTTAAAAGTTTCTACATGAAACTATAAGAAAATGATTCTTTAACCATTCTTAGCTTTATCCTCTTTTGTAATGCTCTTGCAGCATCGTCTTACTAAAAGTTTCAAGCATGATGATAACTAAAAAAAAAATACAATTGATATTTATAATTTTTACAATTTTTTAATTGGGAAAAAAGCAATTTTACGAAGTTTCTTCTTAGTAAGACGATGAACGAAAAAGAAAAATGAAACGAAAAAGAAAAATGTTTTTTCAAACGTACGCCCTTGCAACATCGTCTTACTAACAGTTTCAATGATGATGAAAACTAAAAAAAATTGCAATTGATATTTATGATTTTTATAATTTTTGAATCTGAGCGAAAAGTGATTTTACTTTCTAAGTTTCTTCTTAGTAAGTTTCAACATGAAAAAAAGAAGAAAAAAAATTTTTTCAATCATTTTTAGCTCTTTCCTCGTTTGTGATGCTCTTGCAACATACGCCCTTGAATCATCGGCTTACTAAAAGTTTCAATGGTGATGAAAACTAAAAAAAAAATTGCAATGTGTATTTGTAATTTTCATATTTTTTTTTGTAATATGAGGAAAAAGGGATTATACTTACTAAGTTTCTGCCTGAAACGAAACAGAAAAATGATATTTTTATTGTTTTTAGCTCTTTCCTACTATTGGGANCGTGATGCTCTTGCAACATACTCTCTTGCATCATCGTCTTACTAAAAGTTTCAATGATGATGAAAACTAAAAAAAAAATTACAATTGATATTTATAACTTTTAAATATTTTAAATTTGAGCAAAATGTAATTTTACTAAGTTTCTTCTTAACAAGTTTCCAAATGAAACGAAAAAGAAAAATGATTTTTCAATCCTTTTTAGATCTTTCCTTCTACGTGATGCTTTTGCAACATTTTCTTACTAAAAGTTTCAATAAAAATTTTAAAAAATTAAATTTAAGAAAATCAATAATTGATATTAATGATTTTTTAACCCCGTGCAAAACATGAGAAATTAACTAACACAATAATAAAACATTTGGTGATTATTTAGCAAATGCTTGAGTATTTTCTTTATCAAAATTTGAAACATAAAACTATATCATATTATTACAAAATTACATTTGTAAGTATAAAACTATACTTTTTTTCTAAAGGTAGCATTTATATAATACATTTTTATTATTTTTATTTTATCCTTCTCATACTGAACTTACTTACACATTGTAAGAAATTCTAGAATATTTTACTTCTACTTTACACCAAAGTAGTGTTCCACGATACTAAGACCACCATAGTACCTGCTACTATTTTTGATATTCAGTAACTCAAAAATTTATAATTATATTTCCTTATTTGCTATCTTTGCCTTATATCCTACTATCACAAACAAAAACACATTTATTTTTAGTAGTTACGCTCTTTTTACCTACTTATAATATGCATTAAATATAAATGATCCACTACTTATATTTTAAATTTATTTTTAAAAGCTGTATTTTAAGCAACAAATTTTTTTTTTAATTTGATGTCGCATTAAAAAAATTAATTCCTCTAGAACTATTCAAGAAAACATTCCTGGCAACATAAATAATTTCTGCTTTAAACAGGAAAGCAAGGATTGAAAAAAACACTCCATTAACAATTAAGCTAAATAAAAAATGAATTTAATTACAAAATAACAAAAACAAATTATATGTTTTTAAAACAAGAAATTAAACGAAAGAATTTAATATAACTTCAGTTAGAAAGAAGTTCAATTAAGCATTTAGCGTAGAAAAATATAGGAGTTTTATTTAAATAAAATGATTTTTTTCTTAAGTTTGCTTATTGTATCAAATAAAGGAATTTACACAAACTAAATGCGAGCAGAGCTAAGAAGGATTATCACCTTTTCTTAGCGTTGTTTCTTAAAACGTCAGAGGCAATTATCTTTTTTATGTTTTCTAACAATATCTTTTGAAAAACTGAATTGTAGTTAACGTTAATTGCCGTCTTTTTAGGATTTTTTTTAAAAAAATGTTTTTTAACCGTTAACTCGCTAATGAGGATTTTACTAATTAAGGGGAAATAGGTGCATATATTTTTCAGTGTTAAAGTAAATTTTGGATGAAACGTCTTAAAATTTGACTTCCCCGTTTCCGCTATGGGGATATTACGAGGGAAAATGTATGCTTTTCTAAATTAAAAGTATGCTTTTACGTTTCTGTTCCGTTTAATTTATTCTATAAATTTTCTTTAATTTTACACTTAAATGTTTGTGTAAGTGCTTTTTTTGTATTGTATATTTTGAGAAGGATTAAAAAGTCAAGGAGAATTTAATTGAAATTATTTAAGTTTTGATTTTGTTTTTATTATTAAATTATGAAGAAAGTGACAGGCGAAACAAATTCGCTGAATTGTGATAGAATTATTGAAATTGTACTATTAAATTCACTTTAATTGCCGGCACATTTTGGTATTATTAATGTTTTTAATTGTCATAAGAAAATAAAATTAATAAAATACTAAAATTAGATTTTAAACTGATAGACAAATGACGCTTGTAATCTTTCTATATTTAAAAAAAAGTTACTGACTATACATTGCTGTTTTAGGAAATTATCACAGTTCTCTTCTCACTTTCAGAACTCAAGGACTATAAATTAAAAAAAATATGAATGCATTCCGAGAAAGATTAATGTTTGGGAAATATTTGATGAGAAAATAATATTAATACTGATATTGTTTTTTTAATTAGTGTATGTCAAATTGAAAGATTCAAATGGGCTCCTATAAATTAGTAACCCCCACGTACTAGTTTCAGCTGGGATTGAGGTGTTTCTTCCTTTGATTTTATACGAGGATGTGAAATTTCAAAACTTGAGTTATAATTTTTTTTTACATGGCTTTTTAATTTTTTTTCTTTACAAAAAGGAAATTGAGTTAGACTAAATTTAAAAGTTTCTTTCATTAAAAGACGTTGATCATTTTTAATGCCAATTAATAAATGGAGTTTTGCGAGGATTTTGCGAGAAGTTTTTCAATTTGTTTAATGGTAATCACGTGTCCAGAATGAGATTTGGTCATTCACTTTTAAATTTTTTTTCTATACAATTTGTTTCATATTACTTAATTTTCGAAAACTGCTTCGTGAATCTTCTCAGAGTTTGGGCTGAATTTAATTCAGTAAAAATTATCTAATAGCTTCAAAATGTATAACAGCAACAGCCTTCTTAAATTTTTCTTAAAAAATACTTTTATCCATTTTAAATTTGCAGCAGACCATATTCTGTAAGTTTATTGAAAAATAGTAAAAATTAGGAGCTCTCAAAAGGTGTGACGTGGCCTCCTGAGGTGCCACAGAAGGAAGAAAGAGTTAAAAAGACGAGTCCATGACTTTAAATTTGGTATTAGATTGTATTTGATCTATTTTCAATTTTCGTTAAAAGTATTTTAATTGGAAAAGTATTAGAATGTAATTGAGTGAACGAATATTTATTTAAAAATACATGATCGTTATCTAATTCCAAATTCATTTAATTAATATCTTTATGCAACTTTACCAGGAGTTTAACAATATTAGGAAAAACAATTTAGCCGCAGATTCAGCAGAAAATTCGGCAAAAAAAGAAGATTCAGATTTATCAATACAAATGTTGCTCGCACAAACATATGTCGTAGTTCAGCCAATCTTATTGTTTTATTGAAGTGTCATATCATTACTCGATCATATTGCAATAATCATGAAAAATAACAATGTTTTCATTAAAATGTAATAATATTTACTAACTTATTAATTTAACAGAAAATATTTGCTAAATTTTTTAGGCGAAAAGAAAAATGCAATTTTTTTGGAAATTTAATTAAAAATAACAATCTATTAGAAAGAGATATTAATTGGAGAAAAGAGCACTGCTGAAAACTGATTTCAGTCTATAGAACTGAAGAGTGATACATGATAAATGAATAGTATGAACATTAGCGTAACTGCTGCTACCAAAAAACGATTTTTAAACCTATAGTTCCCTTTAATATGCTAACTATAGTAATATTCTTGATACAAATGCAAAGTTAGATTAAATAATTCAACTAGTATCAAAGAACTGTTTATTCACCATGATAATGTGCAAAAGAACTGGGGATCTATGAAAAGATACATTACACTTTCCAATTTTCGAGCTATATACTACAAATTTAGAATGTCTTCTACGTTTCTCCTCTATGTTTCCATGATCCTACTTTTTTAATGGAATTTTTCTACTAAATTCTTTCATATTAGCATTGTTGTTAGCATTTCGTTTTCATCAACTTTTTCTTTCTAAAGTTTATGTAATCCAAATGCCAAGAACATTGCATCACTGGTGACTAGGACTGGGCTATAAATCGATATATCGAGACATATCGATTTAACGCATATATCGGCAAGACGATACAGTGACTTTCATTCAAGGCGATGTATCAGAAATCTGATTTAAGCCGTCGAGTAAAGACAACGAGCGCAAAACGATATAGCAATGTAAGATACGCAAGGATATAAGATAACGATATAGCGATATAAAACTCTTCTCTTACGTTCCGATGTCGACTCGCGCTGTGGAAGACGATGTTCGTTTCGTTATGTTGAAATGGCCTTGATTGGTGAGCTGTAGAATCAGAATCAGAGTTTTGAGAACACATATCGTTATATCGCATGTTCCTTTTCGCACCTCTTAGCTTTTTTTTTC
>NC_092207.1:24766615-24793938 GCF_043381705.1 Parasteatoda tepidariorum | reverse complement strand
TATATAATTTTTTAGGCGAATAGAAAAATTTAATTTTTTTGAAAATTTGATTAAAAAGTGACAATTTATTGGAAAGTAATATTAATTGGAGGAAAGAGCACTGCTTTTTTTTCCTCACAAAACTGATTTCAGTCTATAGAATTGAAGATTGGCGCCCATGATAAATGAATAGTATGAACATTAGCGTAACTGCTGCGATCAAAAAACGATTTTTAAACCTATAGTCCCCTTTAATTTACTAACAATAATAATATTTTTAATAAAATACAAAGTTAAATTAAATGATCGCAGTAGTTCTTTGATACTAGTTTGAATCAACTAGTATCAAAGAACTGTTTATTCACGAGGCAATGGACGGGTGATATGTGAAAAGATACATTACACTTTCCAATTTTCCAGCTATACTACAAATTTACAATGTATGCAATTTTTGTCCTCTATGTTTCCTATGATAAACCACTGCCTCCTACTTTTTTAATGGCATTTTTTTATTAAATTCTTTCATATTAGCATTGTTGTCAGCATTGCGGTTTCTTCAACTTTTTCTTTCTAAAGTTTATGTAATCCAAATGCCAATGACATTGCATCACTGGTGACGTAACGGAATTTCATAGAAATGTACTATTGAATGTAGGGACGAAAATCAGATCTGGAACGTAGGGACGAAAATCTGTTTACAACTGGGATGAGTGCCGTGTTCTCAAATGTGCACAAATGATTGATACAAGAAATTTAGTGAGTGTATGCCGCTCTCATGTATCACCTTCTTTTGTGTCTCGCTTACTTATGAATAAGCATGGTTCTTTTTAAACTGGATGAATTATTCAGTCTAAACCTACATATTGAACGTCAGTGAATTAATTCAAAAAACATTGAACATTTGTAGTTACTTTAGAAACTTGGTGAGTGTATATATCTTTAATGTATCACCCTCTTTTGTGTGTCGCTTACTTATGAATAAGCAAGTTTTTTTTTGAAACTGGATGAATTAATTAGTCTAAACCTACATATTGAACGTCGATGAATTAATTCCAAAAACATTGAACATTTGCAATCAGTAGAAGAAACTTGGTGAGTGTATGTATCTTTAATGCATCACCTTCTTTTGTCTTCCCCATACTTTTGACTAAGCTGTCTTTTGAAACTGGATGAATTATTTACGCTAAACCTGTATACTGAATGTCAATGAATTAATTCCAAATGTTTTTTAAGTTATTTCAAATAAATAATACAATTTAAGAAATAATTTTATTTCTGAAATAAATCATAGGAATTTATCATAGGCTTAAAACAAATACCCTTTAATGAATTCCATATAATTTTTGCTAGTTTTTGTTTTTATTTCTACATTTTCATCTAGTTTGTAATTAACGGAAGAAAATACAAATATTTTTCTTGTAAACGATACAAAAACTGCGAATTAAAATTTAAAAAAAATACCGATAAATGATGCATTTTTAAAATATTCTGCTTTTTATTTACACGAGAAACCGTAAAACATACACCGTAAAAAACTAGTCCTAATTTGTATTCCAAAGGGGATATTTAATCCTATAATGGAACTTAAACCGAAGTGCCCAGTTTTTATTTACATTACTGCATCATTTTCAATTCCTAAAATTTCAACAACAATTCAGCTGTCAAAACTTTCATAAAAAGAAACATTCTTTTTCAATCGAAAAAAGGGGAGACTTTTATAAGAACTTGTCACTGGTTATTGTTTTCATTAACTTTTGTACTAGACAATACCCCGCTTTTTTCTTCTCATTAAATAACTGCTTTTAGGCATTTATTTTGTCCCAATTTTAACGACAAAGCACAATTTTATGTAAATGACAACTTTAAACTTTTCGGTAGAACAATTTGACGATGTTTTTATGAGGCAACATTCTTTTTACTGCTTTGTTTATTAACTTGATTTTTTCTCTCTATTTTTCCCTTCAAAAACAACCTCGGTAACGGCTTAAACATGTTTGGGGCCAAATTATATGCAGATGAGATTCGTTTTCAGTCTTCTTACTTATTTTTTATTACAAAAATTTTCTTCATTTTTTATGTGGTTGTTTAGCCCAACACAACAGCCATGTATGAGTACCACACGCTTCGTTGGTATTTAATTAGCCTTTGCCCTTCATAAAATCAAATGAAA
Organism: Parasteatoda tepidariorum; assembly: GCF_043381705.1. Lineage (NCBI taxonomy): Eukaryota > Metazoa > Arthropoda > Arachnida > Araneae > Theridiidae > Parasteatoda > Parasteatoda tepidariorum. The sequence goes on along the minus strand of NC_092207.1, from coordinate 24,791,789 downwards.
ATAAAAATTGAATTTTTTTAAAATTCTAATTTGAAACTCAAAAGCAGTAGATTATTTTCTTTAAAACCACTTTTTATTGTAATGTTCACTTTTTAGCTCCTTTAAAGTTATAAAAAAATAATTTTATTAGATAGTTACATATAATATTTTTTACGTTTAGTGTAGTTGGGATTTAAAATAAATGTTTACACAGAAAGAGTTAGTTTACAAGATAGTAGATTAATATATTTTAAGGAAATTTTTTTAACATTTAGCATTGTGTAGTATACGCACTGTTTACAGTAAAGTTACAATTTCAAATACTTCATTATATTAATAAATTTGTTAATATTAATAAATTTGTTATCATTAAGATGCTCATTCCTAAACTTGACAAATAGAGGTATTTTTCTATTTGTCGAAAATCTTTGCAAAGAAATTAATTATGAGTTGTTACTGTTATTTTTTATTAATTAATTTTAATTTTTTTCTGCCTTAATGATAAGAAAATATTTTTGAAAAGTCGAGAAATGGCAAAGAAATACGTCAATTTTTTTAATCAACCAAGAATTGATTGATTGAAAATCAACCTATTTGATTAATCAACCAAGTCGATGTTTAAAAATTTAGAAATTACTGAATTGTAAAACTTGAAATTGAAAGGCTAGCTCTTCCTTTAAGTTAATTAGGTTGACCCTCTTCTAAAAACGGTGATGATTTCTGAATTGCGTAAATATGATTATTACGTAAGTTCTATTTATAATTTTCTATTTGAATAGTGACTTTAGATAATGGTAAAAAAATATTTAAAATTATTTCTCAATTTTTTTAACTCTTGCTATCGTAAACCACTGTTATTTTATGTGATTTCCAAAAACTGGGTATTACGTCCATTAAAAATACGTTAATAAATTTACGTGAAAATAACGTCACGTGCATGTTAACATTATTATTACGTCTCCCACCTAATTCCAGTTACTGTAGCCGATGAAAATGAAATTCATCATTTAGTATTTTAGTCCTTTTTTCATCATTTAATATTTTCTTATTCGTAGCACAAATTATCTTTTTCTTCAACTCTTTTTTTTCCCCATTACCGTTGTAATTACGTGTTCCGCCAAATTCCCGTTTTTGTAGCCGATAAAAATAACACTCATCATTTAATATTTTTGTCGATGTTTTTTGCTCATCACATAATAATTTCTTATTCATAACACAAATTATCTTGGTGAAAATTATTGCATTTGAACCATAAAATATCATGAGGCAAAAATTGCTGGTTTTCGAAAAATTTCACCATCGGAAAAAATAAGAAAAAAAAAACTAATTAACATTTTTCGTCATAAATTATATTTTAACAAATATAAATGCATTAAATGCGATACGAAAAAAAATTATACATGAAAAAAAATTATATATATATATATCGGAATTCCAAAATTTAAGGTGCAGTCTGTTTTTGTATCGAACTTGAAAATGACTTTACATAGAAGTCAGATCTAAGGAGGGAAAATGCACTTTTTTTGTTGAAGTCGTCTCAGAAATTTACATAAATTCAAACACAAATATTGTTTACATAAAAAGCCCTTCCATTCTGTCAAGTAAGGCGAAAATAAAGGACTGGGTATCTCTTGTTTCATCTCATGAAACGGAAGTGGTGGATGACTCAAAGCAGCAACTTCTCTGCCAAGGTAGACTTAAACATTCTCTATACCATCTAGGTCTGCATATTTGACTGGCTAGTTCACCTGACGAGTGTCTTTTACTCCTCATAGATACTTGACATGATGTACTATATGTAACTCCCACACTATTGTTCAATAAAATGAAAACAATGCAAAGTGAATAATTAAAAAGCATTGATATTAAGAATACATTTCTTTATTCCTACCAAAAACATTGAATTCAACTTAAAAATTGTATCAATAAACAAAAGAAATATGTAAAATTTGAAATTTTTTTTGTTTAAAATTTTGTATTGTTGTTGCCATTTGTTGCATTGTTTTTCATATCTAATCAATCCTTTGCGGTTGTATGTATACCAAGGAATATTGAAAAAAGAAATCCACCTCTTCAAATATGTATTTTCAAAAAAACAATAAATAATAATATTTCTAAATAGTGCAAAATAATGTTTATAAATAGTGCAAGTACTGTTTATAAATAGTGCAAAAATGAAGAGCAAACCAACGATAAATAAAAAAGAGAATACTTCTATCCTCTCCAGCCTTTTCCCGACCCCAGTAGCAATTAGGAGGAAAGTGAAAGCCCATTTCAAAAACCTCTGCTGTCCCTAAATGTTGCTTTTTCCTTTACACGCAGACATTGCACTATTTCTTGGGAGACCGATTTACTTTATGTCTATGGAAGCTAGCCTTTTCTCCCCATGTATATTCCTTGTGCATACTCTTGGCCATCAAAGTCTTTTTTTTTCACCACGCCAATCGCGTATCTACTCTCAACCACCACAGCAAAAATACCTATGTAATCCTATTGCAGGGATGGGCAAACTTTTTCGGTCGAGGGCCAAAAATCGAGAAAAAAATGTTTGGTGGACCAAGTAAAACTTTCAAAACTTAAAAAAAAAAAGCGATATACAAGCTTTAATTTAAATATTTAGTGAGATGAATGAAATTGCGATTTCATTTTTAAAAGTACCTTATATTAAGGTTCGAAGTGATATGTGCTGATTTTAAGGAACAAGGCTAAATGTTTTTCTGTTAGTCTACTTCTGAAATGATTTTTTTCTAAGGTTCATAGTTGAAAATTCTTGTTCACATATATAAGATTAAGCAAACATAGCGCCGATTTTCTGGGCATGAAATATTAAATTTTGGAAACTAGTTTTTGTTAATGATTTGTAAAACTTTGGCATATTTAGAAACAACTGCTTCAGATGATTGTTAGATTGTCCGCTCGTTGGATCTTAAAATGCGTAGTCTGCCAAATGTGAAGTACAATTTACCTATATTAGATTCCTCGAGAAAGACAAACGCTAGTTAGAGCCAATCTAAGGATATTCTATAAAATACTTCTGCTTTCAACATTTCACCAATTGAAGCTGTCTGTGCTAACTATTTCCATCAATTTATGTTTTGTAGAACAGGAATAGAGAAAGTAAAAAGGCCATCAGTACTTCGTTAAAAAAAGAATAACAGAAATAATTGTAAATAGTTGACAACAAAATGGATGTATATTGCTTATATTTGCCACTGATCGGCAAATTAAAATTCTATCCGCGGGCCGGATAAAACCTTCCGGCGGGCAACAGTTGGCCAGCGGGCCGTAGTTTGCCCATCCCTGTCCTATAATATTGAACGATACTATTCAACGAAGTCAATTATGATGAGGAGATGGATAAAATTCAAAATAATATCTCACAAAAAGTTTTATAAACTTAAAAGTGGTTTTGCTTCTAGAAAAAAGCAACCTTTTCTCTGCCATTATCTTGCATTTTATTCACAAAAAATTTATCAAACAAAATAAATATATAAATAAAAAAAACGCAGCGCGACAACCATGCTTAAACTTTATATGGCAGCAAAATGTTAACTATGATAAAAAATCATTTTGACATTTATAAATACAATAGAATCTCGATTAACCGAGCTTCGATTAACCGAGGTTTCTGTTAACCGAGGCAATAACGAAGTCTAAATTTTTTTTCCTCCTCTCCAAAATGAGCTTGGAAGAAATTATACACATATTTGTTCGCTGTCCGTGTTACAGGCACTTATTCCCCACAAAAGCACTCAACTTCCGTGAAATATTACATCCTGAGAAGACAGCATCCATGAATGCTTTGTTAACAGTGGTCATGTGACTTGTAAGTTTAATCATGTAAATTTTAAAAATACAATATTTTCTTGAGATTTGTGTTATTTTTGAAAATGCGTCTTTCGATATTTAACTAAGTATAGTTAAAAAAAATTCCATTTTACTTTTTAAAATTAACTACTAGAGTTGATTTCCTTTTTAATTCTCTTTAGCTGTGAAACATAAGTTCATATATGTTTATTTTTATCATTTAAAAAACGTTCTATTGTTTCATACTTTAAAAGTAGTTAAATTCGCAAGCACGGAAGGTTTTTATACATGGTTCCTATTAACCGAGATTTCCGATATCCGAGGTACTAGCGGTCCCAATTAGCTCGGATAATCAAGGTCCTACTGCCATACGTTTTTAATGACGTTTTTAATGCGAGGTTTGATTTTTTTTCCTCTTTAAGTGAATTATTGAGAACTAAAAATTTAGAAAAATACATATTAATTACACCTAAATAAGGTATAAGAATTTTTTGCATAACGTATAAGAAAAATGAAAAAAAATAAACGCCATCTTTAATCGATGATTATCTTCAAAAAATATGCATTTTACTGTTTTACTAGTTCTCTGAAAGAAATCTAAATTTAGACACTCGCTACATGTATATTAAAATATGACTGCAGCGGATTAAATTACCAGTAAGTCCTTTGTCATTTCTACGGTCAATTTAAACCATGTTTTATGACCTAACTTGGATTTTTCTATCCAAACTGCTGGATTGACCGCATTCCATATTTCCCCCTCCGCAAACGCAGCATTTCGCTTTAATTGTGCAAAAGACGGTAAAACCAAAGCCATAACTCCCCGAATTACTCTCGGAAAATTAAGAACAGGAATTTGGCTATTTTCTTTTTCTCTCGGCTGCCGCTACTTTTGCAGAAATTAAACATTGAAAAGCGAAATGGTCGGAAATTAACGTATGATCGTAACCGTACATCTTTTCTCCCTCTTTAAACGGGTTTTATCCATTTGGTGAAATAATAGATTCTCTTTTAGTCTCTGTTTTGTTTCATGTTAAGTTCCGTCGCGTTCGATTTTCACATGCCCGGGAAATTCATTAGTTTAAGCAATATTTTTCGTATTAAATAAAATCAATGTTAAATTATTATTCATAATTTGTGTCAAATATCAAATGCATAAAAACTTTAGAAATAATTAAGAGGGACTTAAATTAAGGAAACGAAAAACATACACATAAAATAAATTCCAGATTGATTTACACTTATAAAGTACCGGCACTTTGGGTGCATCATCCGTAAAATCCATTTTTTAACGAAAAATATTATTCCATAATTTTTACAGCAATATTTATTTAAGTAGAATGATAATTATTACAGTATTATTTACGGTACATCATATTTTTTTGTCTCGTAATATGTTCCGGTAAAAATGGATTTCACGGTTAAAAGTACCGGTATCCTGAGTGTCGATACTTTTTCCCGTTATTTGATCCGAATTTTCTTACTGTGTATTAAATGCATTTTTTATTCATTTATTGGAATATAAATATTAAGCTACAGTTCTTTGATGACTGCACTTAAATATAAAAAAAATGAAATTAAACGCAGAAAATTTTTTCAATGGTTATATTAAAATATTACTTACTTTTGTTTATTTTCAGAAATACTTTAATAAAATAAAAACAACGAGATAAATATATAAAGAAATATAGGTTTGTTCTGATGACAATCCTGTATTACAGACTGTACGAAACACAAAATGTGTTTTTTGTTAAAATCATTNTTGTTTATTTTCAGAAATACTTTAATAAAATAAAAACAACGAGATAAATATATAAAGAAATATAGGTTTGTTCTGATGGTACAATGAAACAGCCTCTCTGGCGACGAAACACAGAGTGATAATCTTGTATTACAGACTGTACGAAACACAAAATGTGTTTTTTGTTAAAATCATTATAATTACAACGTAAATAAAACCAGTAGCATAATAGTTTGGGATGTTATGAAAATAAAGAAATGACTGTTATGCTTGTTGATGGCACATTGATTTTGCCTCTTTTGCATTGCTCTAAAGTAATTTATATGAGCACAAAGTAATAATAATTTTTTTGCTTGAACACTTAGTTATATTCCCCCAAAAAGTTCCACTTTGAAGCGTTTTCTTCACGATCTATAAAGAAACTGATCATAAAGATGAAAAATTCTCCAACTTTTGCCCAATTACATAACAACCTTAGGACTAAAATTTAAAAAAAAATTTTTTACTCTTTAAAATTTTTACAAGTAAAATCAGTCTTTTTATGTTATTAGATAGAGAAAATACCCAACCAATTTTTTTCTAACTGCATGCATGACCATCTTAAGATTGAAATAAAGAAAGATTTTTACTTCTCCTTAATTTTAGATAGTAAAACTTAGTCTTTTCTACGTCATTAGATTGAGAAACTGTATATAAAGAAAAAATATTCACCAGATTTTCGCTCGATTGCATGACCGACTTAGGCCTAAAATTGAGAAAGATTTTTACTCTTTCTTATCTTTAACAACTGTCTTCCTCACGTGTTTGTTTAGAGAAACTGCAGATAAAGAGAAAATATTCTCCCAATTTTTGCCCGATTGCATATCCGACTTAGGCGTAAAATCATTACTCTTTTTTGATATTTTTTTCCTAATTCGTTTAAGCAACCAGAATTCTATCCGCGCCAACTAGGTCCATCTTATAAAGCTGTTTTGTTCCATACAGTTATAAAGCTATTACTTATAAAGCTATTTTGTACATACTGCAGTTGCGAGGACTGATTGACCAATCTCATGACCGGCTTGAACAGAGGTTCGAATCCCAGAGTGTCTATTGCAATATTTCTTTCATTCCTGCAATAAATGAAGACTTTCCAGCATTCTGCACTCTTCAATCGGTGACCCTGAACTATAAGAATCAGAAACTATCACTCACGCACAAATGACGTAGCACTAATGTCTGTTTAAGTTTTATTTTTATGATTTAGCAACTATGCTAGTCATAAATGGTTAAAAAACTGTATAATTTTGTATTCACGGTTTTTTAACCGTACCAGTTGTAAACGGTTTTTAAACAGTAAGGGTAAATAGTGTTCCGAATCAAAAACCTTATGATTTATTGGATGGACAGACTGCTGTCGGTTATTTAACCGTGATTTAAAAATTATAATTCTAACAGTGTATAGATGCATAAATAAGGGAAAACTTAATTAAAAAATCCTGAACAAATTTAATTATTGCTGTGTTAAAATATTATTTATATTAAAACATGTTTTTTTTTCAAATTAAAAAGATCTATGAGAATTGCACATTTTGAAATTACCGTGTTAAAAATTTTGAACCCGGTTTAACCAATAATATAGATGTAGCTCAACTTTTAGGTAACTTTTAGCATGTTTCTAAATTAAGCTGTATTATTGGATGAATAAAATCGAATACTTGATTACACGATTTTCTTCATTCTTGATTACACGATTTTCAATTAACACCTGAATTAAGGTTGCAGCAAATTTTATCTGTTTTATGGTTCAAAGTAGAGATATTATGGTTCAATTTGTATCGATATTTCTAAGAAAGATAGATATATTACATTAAACATATATATTTGTAGAAATGAGATCTTTGCAAAAAAAGGAAGCTAAAAATTTAATTAAAATAAATTAATTTGAAAGTGTGTTGAAATTTTTTAAATTTAATACCATTTTTAAATGGCTTCTACACCAGAAAGGGCTCTTTAATAACAATTTTTAAAGGGCTCCTTCGTCCAGAATTTAAAAAAAAAAGAAAATAACGTTAATCTTGATAAATTAAAAGAAAAATTAAGAAAATATTTTTGAAATATATTCAGCAATATTTTTCAAAATAAATCAAACTGAAATATATTACTTTCCAAATGATCCGCAGACAATATTAAGGTAAATTGTACATTACTAAGGATATTTTATTGTATAAAATATAAACTATAATATTTGCATTCTGAGTTAAGTTTAATATTATTATTATATGCGTTGAAAATATAGCTATAACTATGCACAAAACTTTCCGTCTAGATTTGCTCATTTTAGCTGAATTCCATCTATAGTCATTAAGCAGTATAATACTTTCCATTTCTCCAGAGAAATCATTAAAATTTTACAAGTTTCTATGTTACTCTTTAACTCCATAGAAACGCATGAAAGTTTAGTTCGGCTTTTATTTAAAATTTGAAATATATTTTCCCTTAGAGGGAATAATACTTGCATATAATGAAGAAATATGGGGATTAGTGAAGTAATATGAACTGAGTGAACATTTTTAAATGTTAATTCAAATGACACAGAAGTTTTAATATCATTAGTATAAATGTGCGCCTATCATTAATAATGTAATTTTAATTGTAGATGCTTATTTAAAATTTGTTTTAAAACAATATTATTCAGAAATAATGACCCAATTGTCGATTTGTAAATTTAACGCATTGTTTTTAATTAATGAATAGAAAAGTTCTAATTTCTACTTCATTTTTTTAAATATGATCTGATTTAAATTACATGCATATTAAAATTTTTTTTACATCACTGTGGTACAGAATTATTGTTAGTATGGAATTGAAATTATAAAACTATCAAATTATATTTCTGATTTTGTGCTCAGTTTTACTTTTCATAAAAAAAAAAAAACTCAATTTGTCAAGATTTTAATCAATTATATTCTAAATATTTCAATGTTAAATGTGAATTTAATAAATTTCCGTTTGATTTAGTTTGTATAAAATACTAGTTATTATTCTCAGCATATGAGAGTACTGCTTGAGAGACTGTTTATATATATATATATACGAATATTCGGTCTTCTAATTTCGTGTGTTTAGGTCATTGTTCTTTGAGCCTAATTTTTGGATTTCAGCAGCAATAATAATTTGGCTCCTGCTAAAAATCAATTCAAAACGAGTAAATCCTATTTTTTTTCATATAATTATTTTAATGATCAAACTTATTAATTACAAACTTTAAATTATCCTGTAAAATATTATTACCTTGCGCGCATCCATTTTCGGGCACACCCAAGGTAACTAACAAATTAGACGCGCTTCAGTATTGCAGTAAGAACGTGCCATATGATATCACTTTATTTATGCTTCTGTTTTCATATTCTGTAATCTGGCAATCTTATTACGAAAATATTTTAAATCAATCTTGAAAGATAACGGTATGCGTAACTTCATTTTATTCGCTCCTCAGTATGTAAATTTCCTTTCGTGTACTGTTTTCTAATCTCTTTACATTTTATTTTCTGTTTTTTGCTCGATATATTTGTTTGTTTTTTCGTATATATTTTTTACTTAATGTGTTCTACTTTCGTTTCAATTTTTTTGAGTGCTCCTCACACTATTGTATTGATATACTTGCTTTGGCTATATTAATACAATATTAGAAAGCACTCATTTTTGCGGATATAATCGTGTGGGCTGATGATGAGATCATATCTTTTCTTTGTTTTGTTTTCCGGATTTTAATTCTTTTTTCTTAGATATCAAAAATTATATTTTTTTAAATACTTTTGAAAAATTATTTTTAGTAATTTTCTTCTCTTGTCATTATTTTTTATTATTTTCCTTATTTTCTCAATATTTTACCTTATTTTATGAGTTCTATATACTTGCAGCTTATGCGCAGTTAATAAAACTTATTAATTTTCTTCGTTTTTCTCTTTGTTTTTATTGTGCTATATTATAGTGATCATATTTAAAGCAGTTTTAGCGCTTGATATTTTGTACTATTAACTTACTTTCGTTTTCTTTTTGTTTCCGTTTTTAGTTCGGTTTTGTTATTANATCTATGTTAAGAATTTACGGAATATATATATGCAGTAGTGTACATATAACTTTTTATATAATGACCACATATTATACCTGCTTACAATAAATGTGGAAGCTCTGAAAAAATCTCAGGAAAAGTTCATAAATTTTCTAATAAAATAAGATTTGATTTGAAAATAGTTTTTAACCTTTAATGGCTTACCACGGGGGTCATTGACCTGAGTATGCAATTCAATTGGGTTTACAATTGAGTGGATAGTTAAGTCTTATTAACCATTAAATCTTTTTAAAAATGATATTTTTGTAACTCATGGCCAACTTAACATTTTCAGACTTTATGGCATGTTTTTTTTCTTATTTTGTCCCGCTTTTGAGAATTTACGATCCAAAAAATATGTGCTCAACTAAAGCAAACTGTTGCAATTTCTTTAGCGAATTTCATTTCGATGCTTTTCTTTATTTTTTCTCAAAAATTATCAATCTGACTAACATAAATGTTTTTTTTGTATATTATTATGCTACGTAAGTCATGATAAAAATTTTGAGCTAGGGAACAATATATTTTTTTTCCCCTTGATACATGAGGTTTTTAATCAGATCTTAAATACTTCCATATCTCTGCTTTCGAATCTACCCAAAAATGTCAAATCATTTGTTTCTGAACAGATAATAATAGGGTAACGCTCCTAGCAGCGTATGACGTTGTTCTTCTGACATGGATTCATATGAAGTTTTAATCCTGATAATTCGCCTTAACTTGCGTAGAAGTTTATCGTAATATTTATGCAATTTCTTGTTGTATATAACGTTTATACACTTGTACATTTCAACAAAAAAATGGACTAAAATAGGTTATTAAAAATCAATAGCTTAAAGAGAGAAACCAAATGCAGATTTGAAATCAGTGATACGAAAGTATCTAGGATCTGTGTAAAAAAATCCCATGCTATTTTTTATATGCCTCAACTCCTCCCAAAGTTAGCCTCCTGTTATATATAACGTTTTTAAACATTTACATTTCGACAAAAAATGGACTAAAAATATCATTTAAAAAAATATGTAGCATTAGGAGCAAAACTACCTTTAGATAGGAAATCCCCATCTTCGAAATAGGTAAAATCAACATACATAAATGCATAAAATACGGTGCTATTGATGACTTCTAAAAGTTTTCATCATTTTGATCTTGAGTATATAATCATATCTTGCATGAAAATACTAAAAAATGGGATAAAATTACTTTCATTTGTTTATAGTTTAATAAAGAAGCATTTAAAATGAGTATCTGATAATGCAACGTTAGTCACTATAGCCTATTTAAGTCGAAATGACCCATTTAAGCATTTTTGACATCACCTACGAAGTCTCAAATAACTTTCTAAAATATCTATGTTAAGAATTTACGGATTAAATTTAAAATTCTTTGGAAAAGTTCAATTCAATTAAGAAGGTTCCTTCCGAATTCCAGTACTGCAATATTTTTGCTGAATCAACTATTTTTCTTATAAAAAATTTCCTCGGAAGCAATTTTTTATTCTCATTGTCACGGCTAGATATCAGACAAAGTGACTTAAAGTTTCTATGCTTGTTCCTGGAAATATTTTACCCCGATCAACCAATTCTGTTCTTTAAGTCTTTTTGGGAAGCCAATAGACATGGCCGAAGCAAGCCCCCGCCGCCCAGTAAACCGTGAAAAAAGGGATTTTCTGCGAGTTGACATTTTATTTTCGAGTTTAGGCCATGTATCTATTTCTTTTCTTATTTAACTTTTTCATCCATTCGGGTCATACTTCACGAAATGTTTTTGGACATATGTTTTTTTTTCTGGTTTAAAAATGTTTTTTCATCTTCTTGCTTCAAAGTTTTTTGGGGTTTTATTTTTTTTTCTGGACAACCAAGTTTTCCTTGGTGTTCTTTTTCTTACGTTTGGTCATAGCGGCGATAAGATCAAAAGTAGCGACATACGGGATTTATCTTCTCAAAAGAAAAAATTTTTTTAGTTAATATTTGTTACATAATCTTCAAACAAACTGCTTGTTCAATTTAACGAGAGCTTAAATACGTTTTGAAATTTTATTACTAGATTATTTCGTTTGAAAATAAATTCACATAATTATTATTATAATAGTTTGAATATAAATACAATCTTCACAAATAAAAAAATAATATTAATACAATTTAGAGATACTTTAGATGAATAATTTGAACTATGCCTTATTACCGTTCTCTTTTTTATTTGAAGAATAATTACATAAAATTTTGGAAAAATTAACAATAGTTCGTTATGTTTCCTTCTATTTTTAGCAAATATTTACAAATTGATAATCTTATAAATTATGTCTAAAAGGAATATGGTTTATTGTCTCATTTCTTTTCACAATAGTTTAAATTTAAAAAAAAAATATTAGAGCGTCGTACAGTTTTAAAGAAAAAGTACATGCATGTGCTAAAGGATCGCTCAAATTTTATAGTCATACACTATTAGACATTTCAAGAAAAAAGGTTAAATAAAAATTTATTTACGTGTTATTCTACCTTATTTAGCCAAAACAGTCAAATAACCGTGAAAAAAATGGTATTTAGCAAATATTTACAGATTGTTAATATTATAAATTATGTCTAAAAGGTATATGGCTTATCGTCTCATTTCTTTTCATACTAGCTTGAATTTTAAAAAAATATTAGAACGTCGTACAGTTTTTTAGAAAAAGTACATGCATGTACTAAAAGATTGCTCAAATTGTATTGTATTCATACACTATTAGACATTTCACAAAAAAAATGTCAAATGAAAATATATTTAAGTATTATTCTACCTTATTCAGCCAAAAGAGTCAAATAACCGTGAAAGAAATGGTATTTAAACCGTTAATTGCGAAAAAAATCATTTATTGACTGTTTTTTACCCAATACGGTTAAACAACCTGAATTTTATCCAAGCCAACTAGGCCAAAGTAATGAATCTACTTTGATACATACTACACACTACTTTGGTCTTTGGGTACATACTATAGTCGAGCAGGTTAATCTGTCAATCTTATTACTGGCTGAACGGAGGTTCGAATCCCATCCCATTTTGTTACTTCACATGAAGAGTTTTCAGTGTCCTGCACTCTCCCAATTTGAGATTCTCCGACTAATAGAATATGAAACTTTCATTCACACATAGATGGCAGCACTGCAGGGTTGCTTAACACAAAAAAAATTTATTACTTCGATTATTTTGCATTGCCTTATACTTTACCATAATTTTAGAATAAAAATCTCGACAGTTTATGCAACTTTTAAATTGTGTAATTATTGCATAAAATCGAACGATTAGCCATAAAGAAGATTAAATAATGAGGAATGTTGAATAATGGTGTTTCAATTAAGAATTTATACCAATAAATTCGAAATGTTTGTCAAAATTGAATTGAAGGGAAAAATGGTAGCGTTTATTTCTCCAAACGCTATCTTTTTCAAAGAGATTTATACACTGATGTAAGCTTAACGTGTAAATGAGGAGCCATTTCATGCCCTTAAAAACATTGAGTTACAAAAATTTCTTCCGCACATTACTTGTTGTAGTTGACGTATGCCATTAAGGCAGAGGGGGAGCGATTGTTCTTGTTTTCCAGCGGTCCCATCTATGGCTAAGAATTCGACTTTTGCCACACCCATACGTCACACCCGTTTAAAGGGTGGACCCATTCATACATCCATTTATTCATCCGCAGATAGTAATTTTAACCTGAATCAGAAAACGATCAATCTCCAATTCAGTACCCCCAGAGGTATTGATTTGTTATGGGAACATGGAGGACTTTGAGACTCGACAGATTTAACGTGTAACGATCACCATTTAATTACGCGGCTACACGGGGCCGGCAGGGATCGAACCCACGAACACTTGGACATGGGCCCAGGCACTATTACACATTACTTATTAAGTGATATAATTGAAAAAGGGTAGCGTTTATTTTGATTAACGTTATACTTTTTAAGATTGGTTGGAGTTTATTGGCACTAGAGCCAGAAATAGCTATACTACACCAGACACTAGGTTTAAGAGTTATTGTTTTATTTATTATTTCTTAAGCGAATGGATATAGTCCTATTGTTTCAATAAACAGGATAAGATTATGATGTACCGGATCACCAATAAGGATTAAAAATAGGGATAAAAGCAACCAAAAAATTTGTTCTTCAACTGTTTGAATCGTTTAAAGTAGGTGAAAATAAGTTTAATAAGACTGTTGGCACGACACAGAGAATAACTAGGTGCAGGTTCAACTTTCAGTAAATGTTTATAGGTAAACGGATGACCGATGCGCCGTCCTTTTCAAGGTGACTTATACAATGGCATAAGCTTAGCGAGTGATAATGAGATGCCATTTCATGTGCTTAGAAACATTGAGTTACAAAAATTTTGTACACACTTTAGTTACTAAAAGATATAATAGCATAAAAATAAAATTAAACCAAACTCACTTTTTAAAAAAAATATTTTCCGCAATTGAGTCTCGGAAGGATCCCTTAAAATACTTTATAGATTAAAAACGTTTGCCGATAAAAAAAACACTAAGCTATGAAACACTATATTAATGAATTTAATATCTTCATCGCAATAAAGTTTAATACAGAGCCTTATGTATTTACTCTAAAAAGCTTTGTTTGAACTTATAAAGGACAGCGAACACTTTAATCTAAACACTATATATTCGTTATTATCTTTACAATACTCATAATAAGCAGTTTTCTCCCGTAGAAATAAAGTAAGGTATTCAAATAATATATCAGTCACTAAATCGTTATTAAGATCAAACCTTTGCGAGTTGATGACAGATTTAACCTAATATAATCCATTGCATGTCACTAGATAGGACGCTGATGTCAAAAGGGCAGCTCTTCTCTGATCTCTGTCAGCTCCAAATAGATGCCAATCATCTCTATTTCTCTGGTGACATAGATAATGCTGAAAAGTTAGTATTTTTTGAGCCATACTTAGCTCAGTATGAAATTATAAGTTTAATCACTCAACATAATATTATAAATGCTACACTTTACTGTTAAACTGCTAGATTTTGTAGCAGTTATTATTAATTATTTTTTTTCCTAAGCCAAAACATAACTATATTTACCAACGTTCAATAATTTCAAAATAAATATTTTTTTCCAGTTTTTCTGAGAAATTCTCAATGTAATAAACTCTTACATAAACAAAGAAAAATCCTTGATTCAAGCAAAAAAATATATTCCATTGCATTATTAAGCATACATGATAGAATCTGTTGTTATTCTAAGTTTTATATTTAAAGTTATGCCGACCAGGTGGCCGAGTGGTTAGCGCGTCTGACTGCGGAGCCATTGGCCGCGGGTTCGAATCCTGCTCAAGGCATGGATGTTTCTTTCTCTCTCTGTGTTCTATGTCCTTTCCTCTTTCTGTGAATGTGACCCGCCGGTTTGTGGGTAACAAACGGGTTTGTGGTTGTCTGACGTGGGCGACGCTGCTCCACCGCCGTGACTGCGCCACAGGTGCCCACTGGTTAAAGGGAAGAGAGTAGCAGTTCTGGCATTTCTGTGGCCAATGGGACAAACCCCAAGTGAAAAAATAAATAAATAAAAATATTTAAAGTTATTCCAATATCATTTATCTCCTATCCAAATGTTGATCTCCACTTGTTGTATTTAGAAATTAGATACTTTGCAAACGATTCCCATAATAATGCATGCTTTTCGATCAAAAGCTTGCTCTCAATTTTTCTGTTTTTGGACAACATGTTAAAAAGATGTTTTTACCTCCAAAGACAACGTTTTGATACAAATATAAATGGGAAAATCAGTTAAATATATAAACAAGTTAATAAATCTGATCGTCTTCTCTGTTAGTCATCGACATGCTTAAAGTCTACGATTTATTCGACCTGGTGGTAAGACAAGTTAATTACAAGTTAAGGGATCAGACTAGTTTCGACAACTTTTTTTTAAAAAGTTAATATAAGTTTTAAAAAAAACTAGCTTATTGGTTTTATTATGAATAAAAACTTATAAAACAAGCAAAATAAAATTTTTATTTTTGTTTTTCAAATGGCATTTTTAGGTAAAAATAAAGCATTTTTGCACATACGCTAAACACTGTAAAGCAATTTTATCTCTCACAACAAAAATTCCTTTGACAATTTTATTTAAAAGGCTATCAACTATGTTTTGAACTATTATCTAAAAAGCAAGTGCATACACTTGTAATGTAGTTAAAAATCATAATTTTCAAATATTTTCACGCTTGTTTTTTCGAAAAAACATGCATAAAAGAAGAAATTCTACTTTTTTTTCTTAGTTTGTAGTCAAAACATGTCTGTATAATCATTAACACTCAATACTTTACTTTTGTCTGTAACTATAATCATTACAAACAAAAGTAAAGTATTTTTAGAAAGCTAAGATTACATTGATTCTATATTTATAATAAACTCCATATCGAAAATTATGTCTAAAATCTTGCTTTTCCACTTGTCAGATTGAATAATAATTTATTAACAAACAACTAAATTAATTTAAAACTTTTTTTTAAAAGCCAAGTTTATAACAATTTAAGCCTTACACGTAATAAATAAAAAAATTTTAATAACTAAACTTTGTCTGAAAAGGATACTGTGTTAAACGGAATGTTGTCAGACATAAATTTTTGCAAAACCCTGCTATCTTTTAATATTTAATCTTGTTTAATAAAAATCTATGTCACGGGGAAATGGAAAGTTAAACATAATCGCAAAAACCATTAAAATTCATTATTTGTCAATTTGCCTTCAATTAGTTATATTTTTCACGGATCCTGGGCATTGATATAAAATTTGAGTGATTCAATAAAACATATAAGGGTTTTTCTTAAATTCAATACGAGGCGCATCCAGAAAGTAAGTTTCTCTATTTTTTTTAAAAAAAAAACTCATACTTTCAGGAACATATTTATTGGCAACTAGTACAACAATGTTTCAGCTATTTTTTAACATAGCCACCACCAGAATTGAGACACTTGTCGTATCGTGGGATCATTTTTTGTATCCCTTTATCGTAGAACTCTGCCGCCTGTGAATGGAACCACGTGGTAAAACAGTAAACGCTGACCGTTACTGTGAAACACTGCGGAAATTACAACGTGCCATTCAAAACAAGAGGCGTGGAATGCTTCCTCTAGTTGTTGTGCTCCCCATGACAATGCTCGTCTCGACGCACGACGGTCTCGACATACGGCTCGACGCACAGCAGCTGTTTTGACGAAATTTGGGTGGGAGTTGTTTGATCATCCACCTTACAGCCCTGATCATGCTCCCAGCGATTTTCACTTTTTCTTGCACCTCAAGAAATTCCTGTCCTTCGGTGAGCGTTTTGGTTACGGCGAAGAGCTGAAGACGTCTGTCACACGCTGGTTCCATTCACAGGCGACAGATTTCTATGAAAGAGGGATACAAAAGTTCATCCCACGATACGAGAAGTGTCTCAATTCTGGTGGTGGCTATGTTGAAAATAGCTGAAAAATAGCTGAAACATTGCTGTACTTGTTGCCAATAAATATGTTCCTGAAAGTATGAGTTCTTTTTTTTAAAAGAATAGGGAAACTTACTTTTCGGATGCGCCTCGTATATTCGGTGCATTTTTTTGTGTTTCCAGGTTATTTCTGCTAATTAAAGAAAACCAATTTATTTTCAATTTAAAATTATGGTTATTAAAATTTATTCAACTTAAAATTGGTTCTGTGCTTACAAATAGCTATAACGAATTAGTATTTTAATTAAAATGTGTCCTTATTTTAATTCAAATACTTGCCAATAAGGAATTGAAGCCAAGATTGAAAATCATTTCATTTTGGGCTTAGATATACCTTTCTAAGTTGCGATAAACGACTACATAATAAGCATATGGCAGTACTTTTACTTTCGTTACTTGTACCTCCGGTACAAGTAAAAAGTACGTACTTTTACTTGTACTTCGTTACTTTTTAAATTTGGTACTTTTACTTGTACTTTCGTTACTTTTTTTGGGAAAAAGTACAAGTATTTGTAACGGAAATGTCGAATGAAATCGTTACTTTTTTCTAAAACTCGGTAAGCTTTCTAAAAAAACAAATAAAAAAAAATGCTGTCAAAATGCAATTATTTTGCAAAATGAATAAAAATATTAATTAGGAAGTTATTTTCATTCATTTTCGAGTTTTATGCATTTGTTTAATACATTTCAAATAAAAAATTGTTGGATTTTGTTATTACGTTTTTCAATTTTCTTTTTGATCTCACTAATAATACATTTTTGTCTTAATACATTTTTCACTAAATACATTTTTACCTAGTACATTTTTTACTAAAATTATGTTTATGCCCGACCTCGTCAAACAACGCCCAGTCAAATCTCTAAGAACTTCAGAACTATTTGTGCTATTGAAAACTATTATAATTACTATTTTAACTCTTGAAAACTCGAAGGTATTAATTTAGCCGCTGATACTAAAATTCGTTTACAAATTTTAATTATTCCGTTAGGCAGAAATGTTCGGAAAATGATTTTCTCGCATGACTTCAGCATTAGCCATTGTTACAAATAAAACTGTAGACTGTTCTGTTTCAACTTATACTGCACATTCAATTATTTTTTACTAGCTCAAAGATCACAAAGCTATCTGAAACCCCGTGTTTGCTTTGTTTATGTTTGTGCTTTTAAAACGCGTTTCTATAGAGTAAAACAATTTTAAATCAATGGTAATTTAAATAAATAAAAATAATAAACTAAAAATTAAAATCAATAGATAAAATTTCTGTTTAGTGCAAATCCATGAAAAGTTTGATATTAAAATTATATTTGTTCTTAAAATTATATTATACGATTATATCATAAAATTATATTTTAACATTCCTCCGAATTTAAAAGTAAATTAATATCCATAACTTAATTAATTAACAAAAACTACTTAATTAATTAACAAAAACTACTTAATTAATTAACAAAACTTAACTTAACAAAATTAAAAAATAATTAAATAAATAAAACCAATTTTGCAAAAACATTGAAGAACATAAGAATATTATTCAATAAAATTTTAGGTTACTTTGAATTTTCGATTTCCTAGAAATGTACTTTTAAATCGTTACTTTTTTTGTTTAGTACTTGTACTTTTACTTGTACTTTTTACTCGTTACTTTTTAAAATAAGAACTTTTTACTTTTTACTCGTTACTTTTTTTAAAAATACTTGTACTTTTACTCGTTACTTTTTAAAAGTAACGTTGCCATATATGATAATAAGTAATCAAATTTGTCCTCAACTAGCCCAATAACTTGCCCACCCTAGCCCTATGTAGTGGGGCTTTTGTGGACAAAAACAACCTTCACTTTAATCACTGTGGAAAAACTAAACTTTGTAATTTTAGATATTATACTGAATGCAGGTGAACGTTCAAGTTATTGTTAAAAAAATACTTTATGAGTTAAAAATTGCATTAAATATTGTTTTTATCTGTAATAATAAGGACATTGATTATAATTGCCTTTGTTAATCACAATAGGAGCTTTTATACTGACAAATATGCTAGTGTCCTAGACTTAAATCACTTTACTTGTAATAACTCTAATAGCCATGCTTTCAAATTATTTTGAATTTTCTCACTAATGTTTATCTTTATTGACAATATTAATTTTCAATATTAAGTGCAAAGTCTTTTCATAATATTTATAATATATATACAAAACGTATTTTATGTATTAAACTAAAACAAAATCCTCTTTTAAGTTTTTCTTGAGAAAAATAAATATAAATATTATACTTAAACTTAATCTCAGTAATACACGATCAACTGTAATATTTCAACGGTTAAAGTCTATATTAATATCCTTACCAACTTTTTCAAAGAATTAAAAATTTCTTAAATTTATTCTTCAGATAAAAAAATAAAGATATATTTTCCTTGTAATTTTTTACCTATCTCATGAGGATAAGAAAACGTTATTTACATAAAAATATTTTATCTAATCTTTAAATAAAAAAAAAAACGCTTTCTTATAGAAAAAAAAGACATTAAAATAAAATTTGTGTTTCTTTCAGTACAAAAAAAAAATGGGAATTCTCCTGTGAATTGCAGTGGAAAATTTATTGATAGAATTTAATATTGCTATTGTCGTAAACAAATGTTTTATTTGAAAATATTGAAATAGCGTTACTTTTGTTTCATTTTGAACTTTCTTTTTTGCTGTTTTGAGGGAAACCCAAGAGATGGAAAGCGAGGAAAACATACATCTTTATTATTCAGAAATGTCCCTGTTGCCAGAGCATGTTCTGAATCTAAAAAAATCTGATTTCGTCGAATGAAATAAAAATTCTATCATTTTTTCTCCTCTGTAAAAAAACGGCATTTTTTTTCGCCAAAAGTAAATAACAAGACTGAAGTTGCTATCTGGTCTTGAAATTCGATTTTGAATTTTATGGTTCGATTGTAAAACTATTATTCGATTTGAAGTACTATCTTTGTTCTTAAATGTGAAAGTTACGTTCGAATACAAAACGATGTGCAGTAATGGGTAAAAATGTCATCATATTAGATATTTTCAGGTTTTTGAATTACATTTAGCAAGGTTATTTTTTATATCATAAGATAACACAGTGACACTAGCGTAAGTTAACCACTTGAGGTGTATTACAGTAGTGTAAGTTGAGCACTTGAGTTGCATTACTATAGTTTAATTTGGCCACTTGATGTGCCTTACAATGTGCAGTGTAAGTTAAACCACTCGTAGTGCATTTTTATAGAGTAAGTTGACCACATGAGGTGCATTACAATAGTGTAAGTTGACCACTTGAGGTGCTATACAATAGTGTAAGTTGACCACTTGAGGTGCATTACAATAGTGTAAGTTGACAGCTTGAGGTACATTATAATAGTGTAAGTTGACCACTTGAGGTGCATTACTACAGTTTACGTTGGCCACTTGATGTGCCTTACAATGTGCAGTGTAAGTTAAACCACTCGTAGTGCATTACAATAGAGTAAGTTGTCCACTTGAGGTGCATTACAATAGTGTAAGTAGACCACTTGAGGTGCATTACAATAGTATAAGTTGACCATTTGAGGTGCATTACAGTTGTGTAAGTTGAACAGATGGTTTACTTATAGAAAGAGATAAGAAGAAATTCTTCAGAAATTTACTCACGTGAAAATTATTAGAATCGATGAATAATATTAAAATTTGTTTTAATTTGTATATTGCTTAAATAAGGCGAGGCAATTCAACTTCGAAATAACGTTTCAAATATTAAATTTAAACGCTTTTCATTTACATATTGCCACTTTCCTTCATTTTGAAATTTTGCGAGATTTTAATAATAACACACGGAAAAACTGCCCTATATTCGATGTTAAGGACATTTCTCGTAAATAAAAACAAGTGCCATAATTCTGGTAATTTAACCAAAATGTACGCTCATATGGCATTTTTTTCCACTCATATGGTAACGGTACAGCGGAAATACTGGTTTCCAAAATTATAGTTCTTATTGTCATACATTTAGTAAAAATACGAAAATAAAAAAACAAATTCCACCAAATAAATAATTTTGAGGCCATGCTACTAACTGTATTTAGTTCAAAATAAGGTTAAAGTTCGTCCCACAGGGTGCCAGTGGTCTTTACTAAAAGAACCATTTTTACCGAAACATGTTATGGACCAAAACATTTAATATACCGTAATTTTCACAGTAATAATTACCATAAAATCCCTGTGACAACCTTATTAAATATATATTACTGTAAAAATTCCGCTATAATATTTTACCGGAAAAAAGGACCGGATGATGCATTCAAAGTGTCGTTGACCGATTATGTCGTAATATATGACACGGACATTTTTTACAGTGTAAGGTATCATGATAATTAAATCTAGTTTTACTAGGTATACCAAGTTTCAACATACATTATAGTGAATTATTCTAAAATGAGTCAATTTTGATTGCAGTACATTAATAATGATTTGTTAATAATGATTAGTTAATTATAATTAATGGTAATTAAATAAAAAATAATTAATTAATAATGATTAATTTAAAAATTAATTATCATTAATTAATTATTAATGATTAATTTAAAAATTAATTATCATTAATTAATTAATAATTATTAATTCATTACTTAATAATAATTAAATACGAATAATTATTTAATACATATTAAAAATATCAATGCAAAGAAAAATATTAATAAAACAGTAAGTACAAGTAAAAAATTAATTCGATTATTTTTATTAATGAAACACTCTTTTAAAAGAAAATATCGACCGCTCACTCTATTTATTACGCATTGAATAAAATTACTTCTTAGTTCTAAATTCTTTCTTGGTTCTAATAGAATTTTTTTTTATTTTGTTTAAATTACAGAATAGTATTAAAAATTCTTTTCTGATCTTAAGTCATTATCTGTAGGTTTCTCTACTATAACTATTCAAGGAAATCTTGAACATTTAATTTAAACTAGAACCAAAAATATGCAATTTTCTTTCTGCTAAGCTGAAGTAAAGTCTCTTAATGAGTTGGAAATATTTTGATTGTACATTTTGTCAATATATATTTAATGAAGCTGCTTTGAAAGTACTGAAAAATGATAATCAAAAATTGAAAAAAAATATGTATTTACATTTGTTTTTGAAAGAGCTTGTATTTTAATGAGACATTTAGTATGAAGTAACTGGACTTAAATATACTTTATTTATTTTTAAATATGCTTTTTTCGTTAACTTGTATGTACGACTGCAGACAAAAAAAATGAAATAAAAAGAAATGTTATTGCAGTTTTAAATATATTATTAAATTTCTTGCTTTATTTTAATTCATTACTGGAGAAGAAAAAAAAATGAAGAAGCGAAGAATGATACTAATAAGCAACTTTAAAATTTATCCAACCATTAAACGGACTTTAATTATATTTATCCCGACTATGTCGATAAGGTTTTTATTTTTTCATCTTCAAATTATTAGTTTGCGACTCCTTTTCTGCATACGCTATTGATTTTTTTAAAAACAAGAATTTAAAAAATTTGTATTTAGGGCGCGGATTACGGAACACCTTGGTAAAAGAAAAAAAAATATTAACATAAAAACACAAAAAGTACTCCGCGAAAAATTTTGGATCAAATTACAGTAAAAAGTACCGGTACTTTTTTACCTTAGAATCAATTTTTTCCAGAACATGTTACGGAACAAAAATATCTAATATACCGATATGTTTACAGTAATAATTACCATGAAATATTTTCTCATAATTACTATACAATCACTGTAATAAAGTAACATCACTGTGAAAATTAAGGTGTATATTTTAAGGTAAGAATAAATTTTACGGTAAAATTGAATCTTTACTGATGATGCATGTAAAGAACTGGTACTTTATACTGTAATTTGATTCGGAATTTTTTGCAGTGTAGGCTATAGTTCTTTATGAAAATCGTAAGAACTAAAATCTAAAATTCGCAAAAACATGAAAAAAATAGTGATCTCATGAAAAACACAATAAAATATTAAGATAATTTTATTCAGGTTGTAATATACAACCCTTGTGTTCACATAAGCTTCCATATTTGACACATTCCGGAATTCAGACAAGAATAGGAGAAAATACATTTTTCTATTATACGTGAATCATCTCACAATTTAGTTAAAGGGAAAGGAATTATTACATCAGTTATTGAATTTAATTTGCTCATATAAATTTTAATGTTCAGTAATTTTTGGGAAGCTATCTCCATAAATTAGTTTTCAAGAAGTACTTTCTCAAATTTACTTGTGAATTGATTAGTATCTTAAACGTTATTTGTTCCAAATCGTATGCAAAGTCATGTAGAAGTACCTGTATCAGTTAGTAAATTTATATTAATAATTGAAAAATTATTAATATAAATTTACACAGTTACACAGTTAAAAAATTTCATTTGTTTATATAAATTGTAATGTTCAGTAATTTTCGGGAAGCTATCGCTCCATAAGTTAGTTTTCAAGAAGCTCTTTCTCAAAATTACTTGAAAGTTGATTAGCATTTTAAACGTTATTTGTTCCAAATAGTATGCAAAGTCGTGTAGAAGTCAGTGAGTAAATTAATATTAATAATTGAAATTTATTGCATCAGTTAGTAAATTTCATTTGTTCAAATTGTAAAGTTCAGTAATTTTCGGGAAGTCAGTTTTCAAGAAGCTTTTCCTCAAATTTACTTGCAAGTCAATTAGTATTCTAAACGTTAGTTGATCCACATTGTATGCAGAGTCTTGTTGAATTCTTAAAATTTAATAAATGGAAAAAAATATTTTAAAATGATCATCCTAAAAAACGTATAAATTATGAAAATATTTGCAATTGCAAACATTTTAAATGATGTAAAGAATCCGAATCTACGTGTATTAAGACTCTTGAAAAATTCATACTTCATAAAATAACAAATGTTCATTAGAAAAATTATTAAACAATACTTATTAATGAATACCTAAAAGATGTCATGCTATATTTTGTGAATGATTAACATGATATAAGTAAGTTTTTTTACAAACAAACATTTTTAATTTCAATAAAGTTTAAAATATCAAGTATTATTTTAAATATATTAGATTATGCACGCCTAACTTTAATACAGATTTTATTCAAGTAAAAACAAAGAGATTTTTTTAGACAAGCAATTCAAAAACAATAATTGAACTAACTAAAATTTAAGATCAAATTTAAAGAGCAAATTTAATTATAAAATTTTAACTAATTAACGAGCTGCTTAATATAAAAGTATCTTTCGAATTTTTTTAAAATTTTGAATACAAAAGCTTTTAAATATCACGTGTTTTTTAATGATAATCTATGCAAATTTGTTATTGTATTTCATTTTTAAAGAGATAATTGATAAAAATAATGTTCAGAAAGGAAATTGTCAACTAGCTAAAATGTGACAAAATTTTTCTAAATATTAGGAAAACAAATATAATATTTTCATATGACACACGTAAAGCTTTTGTAAGAATGGAAAACAAATATTTGCTGCCATAGGTGAAATACTTGCGCTTGATTAAAAAAAAATATAATAAATAAATCTAGTTAAGGATCAACGAAGTGCTTTTAAAAATTTCTGCAAATCTTGCCCTTTATTAATATTTTATATAAAATTATTAAAAAATTAGAAAATAAAAAGTTTAAATGCTTATAATGAACTAGGAAAAATAAATCAAAAAACAAATGTTGTTAGCGTTTTAGTAGTAATTTGAACAATTGTAAAAATATTCAAAACTAATTAGTTACTGCGAAAAACTAATCGTTGAAAATTAGTTACTGAGTATAAAAAAAGTTTGAGTGAATAAAGTAAAATTCTACTCCCGCAGAAATATAACTAATTTTTAAGGATTTAAGCAACTATTTGTGTTTGGTTATTTTTGACAATCATTTTGCGACAAAATCACAAGATTTCTCACAAGTATATCTATCCAACTATTTATCTATATATCTACTTATATATATATATATATTTATATATTTTATATATATTTTATATATATTTTATATATATTTTATTGAAATAAGGGATTCATTTGAAACTTGTTTCAGATTTCA
>NC_092207.1:24748778-24766403 GCF_043381705.1 Parasteatoda tepidariorum | reverse complement strand
TAAAAAAATTTTTTGAGTGCTCCTCACACTATTGTATTAATATATTTTGCTTTGGCTTTATTGATACAATATCAGAAAGCACTCTGTTTTGCGGATATAATCGTGTGGGCTGAAGAAAAGATTATATCTTTTTTTTCCGGCTTTATTCCGGTTTTTTAATTAAAATTTCATTTCTTTTTTTTTTTAATAAAATGTTGTTTGTTTTTTTTTTACTTATTATTTCCCACCCCCTTTTTTCATATGTCTATAATTTTTCTTTGTTTTATTCTTCATTTGTTTTATTCTACATTTTTCTTATATTCTCCTTCTTCCCTCAATGTCTTTTAGTCTAGTGTATTATGGTAGTTTTGAAATTTTTAATTTTACATTAAGACCATTTAAAATGTATGGCAGAATAGTGTTGACAATAAATGAGAGTGTTCATTCGTTCAAGCTTCTTTTATTTCATGTTTTATATTTACTAATCAGTTGTGCAACTGTCATGCTTTTCTTGCTTCTTAAGCCTGTAATGCTTTTGGAGAAATTCGTGTCCTCATGAAGACTCAATTTTCTCAATTAGACCAAATATTTGTTAGTAACGGTCGGGAAAGCTTAGTTTGCAGGACGCTGGACTCACATTTGTGAAAACCGGAGTTTGAATGCTGCCGGCCTGAGACTGGTGGCTGGTGAGCGTTAAATATAACGGGTCATAAAGTCCTCCATGTTCCCATAGCAAATAAATACCTCTCGAGGAGCTGAATTGGACATTTATCGTTCTTTGGTTCATGTAAAAATTATCTGTGGATAAATGAATGGACACTGGAAAAAAAGAACAATTGTGACCCCTCTGCCTTAATAGCTGATGACAACAACAACATTTGTTAGGAACATTTTGAAAAAAAAAACAGTTGCATGAAATATGATAATTACTTCTCAACACCGAAAAATAACTCTTTAACTGAAGAATTTTTTTTTATAAAGATTAAATTCTTATTCTTAAAAAAAATACATCATTTACATAATTTTTCAATAATTTTAAATTAAAAAAAATTGACTGCAAACGCTTTTGATTGCTAATACAGTATGTCTTAGAATAAGTATTATCGTGATAAGAGTAATCAATGGACAAAATGTCAAAAAATCAATAACTCTTTAAATATAATGACATTAGCATGAGTTGTTCTAGTAAAACCTGCAAGTAAAATTATCGCAACCACTTAACATTTATGTCACGATATTTCAAAAAAGGATCAGACTTCGCAATAACAAAACGGAAATTCTGAATAATGAAATATATTCTGATTTTTCTAACAAAATTTTAACAATTTATCTAAGCAATTATACTGATTATTGATATTCATTTATATCCTGCATTTTCTTTAATCACTAAAATTAAAAGGGTTACTAAGTTAAAAATTATGTGAGAAGTTTTTCAGAAATTTCACCGTAAATATTATAACATTTGAATTCATTACACTTCATGGCTGTCAAAACCATTTAAAATAAAATGTCTAAATAAATCGTGATAAAATTCATACTAACAAAAATCATTAAATTATCTAAAAAAATGATAGTCTAAATTGTAATCACCGTTGTCATCCAAATAATCAAACAAATTTTAATTACCATTTGACGCCGTTTCAGATATAAGAAAAAATACCACCGGCTTAAAGCCCACTTAATTTGTGGTTTATATATGATTTAATTCAAATTTTGAGATATGAATATATGAATTCAACTTAAATTTTACCTTATAATTTGAATTTAAATTGAAAAATTGTGCGTTTTTTATTTTTTCATTTATTCTTTTTTTTTTTATCTGAAGTTAATCTGAATCAGATTTATCAGATTTATCAGTGATAAATCTGAAGTTATTAGCAGATGGTCACTCAAATCATAGGTGATAAAAAATAGCTTCCCACCGACATTTAAAAATATTGAAGCATAGATATAAAATTCTGGTAAAATTACCGTACTGTACGGTTGAATTTACTGTATGTAATGTGTATAATTATGGTAATAATGCAAAAATATATGGTATTTAAAACATCCATATGGTAATGGCTCACCCAAAATTCTGCTTTTCATAACTATAGTTCTTATTACCATACTTTTAGTAAAAGTACAAAATTGACATATAAATTTATCCGAATAAACGGTTTTATGACATGCTCTAAAGGTACCATGATAAAGTTAACAAATTTTACCACATTGAGTGAATTTTAACACTCATTATAAAACAATATTTTATTGTTAATTTTACCAAAATCATTACCAGAGCGCTTTTGCAAAAACTACCGTGCTTTTTTGCGTCCACGTACAGCTAGAAACACGGTAAATATTTATTCTATTCCGGTAATTTTGGCCATACTTTTTTTTCGTTGTGGGAGTTGTATTTCACTCAGCCTTATAAAAAGTAAATGCAATCTTAATAATTTATATTGTTTAATTTTCGAAATTAATAAATATTTAAACAAGCATTATAAAGTCTTTTTATTTTATTGCAAAACGCTCGTCCCAAATACAACCCAAATACAAAAAATGGAAAACATTTTAGCATTCTTTAATGTGTTTCTCCTCACAGCAATTTAAAAGAAAACTCACCTGAGAAACATCCGTTATATTTAGTTTTATTTATTGAGCAGTAGGAAATTCCGATATAAAAGAATAATTGGGATTCATAGGCAAATAAATGGTTCCATCTTCCTCCCAACACCAAATTACTCCTCCCTTCACACCATCTATCTCCTCAATTTTATTTTTATTCTTTACTGTATAAACTGTTACTTTTATTTTTACATAGTACATCAGTCTTTTTGAATCAGTCTCCGATAAGGACTAGAGTCCGTAATTCTCGCCTACACGCACCAGGTCGTTATTCAATTATTCTTTGGGAGTTTGAAGAAGGTGGGAGTAGGGGAAGTGCATTAAATAATCACAACCGTGTTCGAGGCGTGTTGCTCCTCCACCCTTTTTTTCTATTCTGTTTGATAGATAAAAGATGTGACAGTGCCGAATCAAGAGAAGATAACGTATTGAAAATTATTGCGGTTAATATTTTATGAGCAAAAAAGGTTACGAATTCTGGTGACTTTTGTTGAGAAGGTTATAAATATTAAGTTCGACATTGGGTGCTGTAAATAAAGAAGTACGATTGGATCCCCTGAGGAGTTAAGTCATTTATGAATGTATTCCCCTGAAAAAAATGATCAAATATCTTAATTTAATTTTAATATTAAAGTTAATTTAATATTCTTAGTAGAGGCATTTATTTAGTATTAATATATGATCAAATTATATTTACCATTATTGACGTTAGTTGAATTTCAATATAAAGTCCAATTATATTTTCATTAGAGATATTTATTAAATTATTTATTAATGTAGAGATATTTATTAATGTAAGGTCAAATTATATTGTTATTAGTCCATTTATTTTAAATTGCCGACCGGCCTGTGTAAGGGTTAGGGAGCTGCTCTTGCATCAGAAAGGTCCTGGGTTCGAATCCCGGACAAGGCATGGATGTTCTTTCCTTCTCTGTATTATCCGTCCTTACTGTGGGAGCAACGTTGGCCCACCTAATATGGTGACCCTGAAATAGTGGCCAACAAATCAGCCCTTCAGATGCCTGTATGACGTAAGTCATTCTCCAGGTGGTCATTGGAAAAAAATTACTTTAAATTTATTGTTCAGCAAAGTTTTATTTTCCATGAGCGCCGTTAGTTAAATTTTATTATGAAGTCACATTTTATTTTTTCGTAATGCTGATCATTCAATTTTAATATGAAGTCACATTTTATTTTTTCGTAATGCTGTTCGTTCAATTTTAACTAATGATCATATTATATTTTTCATATGTGTAGTTAGTTTCTATTTAATATAAGGTCAAATTTGATTTTTTATTGGTGCCATTAATTTAAACCTTATATAAAGTAAAGATAAATTATTCATTATCGCGGTGAGTGCAATTTTATTATTAAGTCAAGTGCCATTTATTTATTTTTTATATGAAATCAATTTACATTTTGTGCTGATTAATTAATTTCAGTTCATAGGTCAAATTAATATTTTTCATGATAATGGATATTAATGGATCAATTAGCTTAAGATCAGTATTTAATATTATTTTTATTAAAATTTATTGTTCGAAAATTCAAGTCTAAAAATCATGCTTTGAAAATTTTCAATAATTATTTAAAGACTTAGTTCATTGAAAGTCATATATATATATATATATATATAAGTAGNATATCACAATCAAAAAGTAGTTTATATGACAATACAGAAATGTAAATATACTGCAATAAACTATATTACTTAGACATTACTAATATTTACATCAATTTATCGATCATATCAAAAACATAGCTCTGATACCAAATAAGTTGGCTAAGCATATCGAGGTGACTTTGGTTCACAAAATGTTTTTTAAATTTAATTAAATAATCATGCTATTTATAACTATAATTGCTAGGTAAATTCTTTCGAAAGTTAAATAAGTTTTTTTTTTCAGTTCAGTAATTATATAAGTTAGCAAAAGTAAATATTTAAAGAAGGCATCTTATACGGAAGTTGATTTTAGCATGTTACAGTTAGAATTAGCCAGAATTCAACAATTTAACAACATCAGCATATGGGCACGGGACAACATCAATCAATATCTATTTCAATAAGCTAAAACATAATTTGAAATTTGTTATTGATACTATAAAGTATTTATTAGTACCAATACTAAATTTCGAAAGCATAATAAGTGTAGATAGTTTTTTCATGATTCTTTCTTTCTGTACTATGCCATAACACTGTAATTCCGGTAAAAATTACTGCCACCCTGAGTGCTGGTGCTTTATACTGAAATACTGTAATTTTCACAGTAGTATGCTGAACCAACGTAGTTAAATAAAGATTACTGTAAAAATTGCTGCATAAAAATTTACAGTAAATATTTATTGTCGGAAAAATGATTTTTCCAGATGCTGCACTCAGGGAGTCAGAATTTTTTAACATAATTGTTTTTTATTTTTTTACGGTATACTTAGTGAGGTATTTATATTTTTAGTTTAAATAATGATTCCGCTCTTTTAGTTTAGGCAATGATTCTGTTTTCATCAATCCTTCTGCATATTTAACTCCAAAGAAATAATCTACGTAAGAAGATGTAATTCGAAATGCCTGATGAGTTATTTTAAAATAACTGCTTCAACTAAATAAAAAATAATTTTTCTAATTATATCAAATATTTTTTATGAGTGAATTCATTCATCGGTGAAGTTTATGACAGTATGGAATCAAAAATTAGAGGTCTATTTTATGTTCTAATTTCATGAATGATAACAAAATTTAATTATAATAAAAAATTTCAAAATAGTTATGTTACAAATGTTTTATTTGAAATTAAACTGGATATGGATTTCATAGTTTTATATAGTTTTCTTTTAACTTTAGATAACCATCATTTTTGTGGAATTAATTAGATCTGAAACTTTTGAAATTTAAGGATTAAATTAATCGCAGTAAATTCTTAAAACGAGCAAATGTAAACAATAGTTTTTGTAGAGCTTTAAAATTATAAGAGCTTCGCTTCATATGATTTATAATCAGCGTCATCCTTTATTAATTTAATTAATTATCAATGAACGTTAAGGAGATTTTCTAATAAAAAGAAGATTTATATACGAATATAAGAAATTTGTACACTTTCATATTTGCTCAATAACTCCATTTAATTTAAATGAATTTACTATAAATAATTTAAATGAAATAGATGTTTAGAAAGAGGAATTTATTATAATAAAATCATAGTAAAATGCTTTTTAAATGAAATACAATTCGGTATATTCAATTATAATTCTTCATTAATTGGAAATTAAATGGAGTTATTTTTCCTAAAGATCGTAACTAATAAAATAAACTTAACTGACGTGTAAAAAATGTCTTCATTAATTATTTCTTAAGAATTCCATAAAGAATTTAATAGTTAATAAAAATTAAAACTAGTTGTGAATTCGACTTATAAGATCTAATTTTTAACGTTCTTAACTGCTTAGGTTTCTTAAAAATATATCTTCAATGTGATATTTCTACCTAAGAAACAGTCTGAAATATGAAGTATGAGAAATTAAACTGCATTTAATTTAAACTATACTATTTCTATTTATCACAGTTTTAATAACTTTTAAGAGTAAATACTAGGGTGTTCCATCCCCTGCTAGCTTTGCTCTTCATCTTCCAAGCTTTCTTCTTTGCGGAAAACTGAATTGTACTTCAAGATTTAAAATTATTCAATTAAAAGATCCCTAATTTCTTTCATCGTATTAACTCATATTTGGTTCCCGATATTTAGTTTCCACTTCTATTAGGATGAAGTATTGTCAAGAACTTTTATTTTATTTTTTATTTATTTATTTAATTTTTATTATGATTTATTTTTGCCAAAGAGATTATTTCCCAATATTATTAATAGTTAGTTCCTAATATTGATATGGAATGGTTATTTTATATTCATTACTTTAATTGAATTCATTGAACCAACACAGTTTTACATATAATTTACTATCGAAGACAATATTAACAACTAACATTTTAATATCAACTACCTATGAGCGTAACGGTAAGACGCACGTGAATGCATGTATGCGTAAGCAGTAAGAAGGGAATGCACGTAGTGGTAATATGACAATTATATTTTCATGATGTATGACTTTTGAAAATATTTAAGCCTCTTTTGAAATGAATGTTACATTGAAGTTCATGCCAAAACAGTAATTAGTACTCTATAAAAACTGTGCTGCAATAGCTCTCTGCACTCGCTATTGAATAATCCCAAAAGTTGTGTGACAGAACACTTAATTCTAAGTTAACATAACATTGAACCTTCATATACAGTGCGGCTTTCAGGAGAACTCCTCCAGACATCAGTCTCACGTCGTGACGGGTACCATGGTTACGAGGAAAAGTCACTTCGAATAGGGGTGTGGGGTGAATAGTTTTGTCTTGGTCTTGGCATAAGTCAGTGTGAGTAAACCAATCCATTAGAAATGTGCTTTCACTTGTTACCGTAGCAGCAGACAGCCCTAGACTTTTAGTCTGGAGGAGTTCTCCTTAGAACCGCACAATACACCTTTAGTTGTATTTAAATATAAACACAAATAACGGAGAATACTTGCATCACATTGCTCGTGAATTATTTTCGCTACTGAATACACTAGTTTTAGGTACTTATGATAATTTGAGTAGATTGCTTACAATCGTGTAGAAAATGATGACAGTTAGTTATTTTCCATGTTTCTCTACAAATACTAACGTTCGCTGTTACAAAATGTATGCCTGTTTTTAGTTGCTATAAGAATAATTATAATTTTCTTTAAATATCTGTCAAGTGTATAAAATAAATTTATAATATATAATTTCTATCAACTTCCGTTTCTGTTAAACATAACAACAGGGCCTGCACTACGGATTTCAAATTATTAGTCCGTAAATCAGCCAAATATTAGAAGTATTCGCCAAATGCAAATCTTAAAATTTTTTTAATGATTAATTTTTTTTACACAAAAAACTATTTTACGGTAGTTTGTTTCAAGCTTATATTATTTGGACCCGATTTTAATTGGTTATGCGGTGCATCAACCGAAAATTATTATAATCGAATAAAAAATACTGATTTGTTTAGAAAAATTCGTTTTGACGTAATTTTAATTTCATTTCCGTGGATAAAATCATTCGCCAATACTTCACCAAAATACAATTTTATTCGCCAAAGTTCGATTTTATCGCACTTGGCGAAATGGCGAATGCTTAGCTCGGGCCTTGCTAAAATGAAATATTCTTTGTGTACTATGTGTTTGTTTGATTTAAAAACTAATTCTATTTTAGGAATGAGTGCGTGATCCATCCTAAGCAAATTTTTCTTATTATAAATTGTGTCTTAAAGATAATTTTACTAACCCTTATGTGTATTATATATTATTTTATTATAAATTTTAGTGTTACTGAATAATCTGAATAACAAAATGGGCAAAAACTTACTCCAAGAGAAGTGAAAGGATTTATTCTTGATATTTCAGTACTCCAATTAATCTTCACTATTCACCACTTTTGGTGTCTAGAAATTGCCACAGTTTCGGTGTTACTCTAAAATTTTTTCTCAATGGAAATTTAACATTCTAATGAATCTTAATTAATCAGCTTATTAAAGTATAAAAGCACCAAAAACTTTAAAAAAATTTTTTTCTTCATTCCATTAAAATTTTTTTTGATTACTATATACTTACATATGACCATAACACGCTTTAAATCACTGAAATTTTTAAGTTTTAAAAATTTTATTTAACTGTCTTATTTCTAAGATCTTTAATGATTTCTTTAAGAAAAAGAATAGAGATATTACAAATTTGTTTTTGATATTCTCCTCAACAATAAGGAGAAGAAAAAAAATTTCAATAACAAGTTTAAGCGCGTCATTGTTGATTTGAGTAATTTCTCATTGGAAAACCATTTTTTTTTAACTTTAAAAATAAATAGACAACAAACACAAAAGGTGAAAGTGTTGATAATTTTTTCACTCAAAAGACTTTGAAAAGATCAAACTCAAAAGTCGATTTCTTCTTTTATTTTTTTTTCTTCGTCATTGCTATTTTCTTTTGGGCAATCCCAAGGGTGTTTTAGCTTCAAGCGATAAACTGAATCGATATGTTCGAAAAGAATGAGAAGAAACTCTTTAAATCTGAAGTAAACAAACACACAAAACAGAAAATTTGGCGAGAACAAAAAAAACGAACAAAAAATGCACTGATAGAGACATAAGCGAGGTATTTTTTCTTTTATCTTTTTCTTCTTCTTAGTACTCATCTTTTGTTTCTCTTTTACTTTCTGACTTTTTTTCTCTTGATATGTAGGATGTAGTACTCTACTGTAGCAATCATTTGACAGTTCGCCTAAGTACTTCACTATCCAACTGTTTGATGCCATGTCCTGGTACCCAAGGTCTGACTGGTTAACTTCTATAAACTACGCTGTCTTTAATGGGGTTATTTATTGGATAGTTTTGTATCCTAGGTCGTTCGTAATGTGTTTATTTTTTTTTCCATGAAAAGGAAGGTTGGAGCTAAAAGGCGAATATCTAATTCGATTTAAATCATTGCTCGCCATCTAGATAAATTGAACTTTTAAAATGTTTTAAAAGATTTATGGTTCGCGTCCATTAAGAAATCACCATTTAGCTGTTTCTAGTAAATGTATAAAAACACATTGTAAGATTGTTAAATTTATTTTATTTCGAATTTTATGAAGGAAAGCGTTGTTGTAGATGATTGGGTTAAGCTAAGCACTTGAAATGGGCGAAAATGTTTTTGGTATAGTCATATATATTTTTATTGAACAAAACTAAAAATAAATTACTTAGAGTTATTTACTTTGAAAATTCATTTTGATGCAGAAATATTTGACGATCGTATTAATATAAAAAGAAATATTTGAGACTTAGTACTTGTTTGACAGACAGAAGAAGTAGTATTATTTATTTAAAAGTATCTCCTATGAGACTTAAAAAAATTTCCCCCATACAAGCCAGTTGTAGACCAATAAGATAATGGTGGTAATGTTATTAGCATTACGCATACTTTATACACTCACTGGTACTCATAGACTGTATGCCATTTTAATATTTTGATGTCACAAGATACGGAAAAATTTAAAGAAACAAAAAGAAAGTTGAAATAACTCATTCCTTACCAAAAGATAGTGACATAGACAAATACTAAGACAATTACGACAAACTTTGACAAATACTTTACTCATTTTGAATAAACACTGAGTCTCAAGATAACATAGACTCACTTCCTTCTTAATTTTAAGTGGCTCTGTTATACTTTAAAATATATACATTACTGTATAAGATTTTAGAGCTGTCCTTGTATGCAGCTAATTTTTTCATTAGATATAAGATGCCGCTCGTAGATGATTGCTTACGGGAACGCAAGTCTACTTTAGGGCCAAGGTAATTTTTAAGACCAGGAAGAGATCAGCGATCATATCTATGTCTGGAAGGCAACATTGTAAAAAAATCAGAATCAGTTTATGGTAATTATAAATCAAATTAAAAAATTAAAATACCGACACTTCAGTGTGTCATCTGTAAAATCCATTTTATTGTAAAATTCATTTTTACCGTAAAATGTCATTCACTGTAATATTCATGCAATTAGAGTGATTCGGAAATTTTTTATGGTTATTTTTTATGTACAAATAACGGTATATCAGATTTTAAAAAACAGTTATATATATATACGGATATGTCAGATTTAACATGATCCGATAAAATGGATTTCACGATAAATCGGCACCCTCAGTGCCGGTACTTTTTATTGTATTGTGCTTTTTATTAGAAAGGACATTCTGGCGAAGTGGATTCTCACGATATATTAAGACAACATGACTGAAACTCTTGTAGGAAGTGATACATCGACGCAAATAAGGCCTGTTTCGAAACCTTCTATCTGCTGTGATATTTTGAACCTAATTAATATATTTTTCATTGTATATTCAGCATTTTATCGCCTGGAAGTACCATTTGCTTAAATGCGTAAAATTATATGATAAAGACGTTTTCGTCTAATTTCTTTTAAACAATATCTTTGATGTTCTATTGCATTCAAGAAACAGTAAAGTACAATTGTGATACAACATTACAATGAAATCTACGTCTTGATACGGATCAATCATGATAAGGATTTCTATGAAATGTTACTTAAGTAGTTAGTTGTTCTAGTATATATTGTTTTACACGATCGTACTAATATTTGATTATTTTTTTATTCAATACTTAGATGTGTACTTATATTATTTTACACTGCTCTTAATAACTCATTTTAATAATCATCTTTGTAGATATATCAGCTATTTACACTATTTACATGTTATATATTTTGAGAATGGAATTTTTTATTACGTACACAAATCACCACTTGAGGTCATGGGTCATAAGTGTTGAGTTACGTAAACAATAGATTTGTATGAAAGCACAAGGTTTATGAATTGATTCGTTTAGAAATTATTATTCTTTTTTATAGTGTATATGATGGTATATATGATGGTATATNAATGAATATCTTGGTTAAATCAAATTGTTTCTAGGTCGAACAATTTAGCTCGAACAGGTCCTCGAACCTTAGCTACTTGGTACCTCTATCCACCTCTTTCTCTATATATCAAACAATTATTATATAAACAGTATAAAACTTTAATGAGATTAATATATATATATATATATATATATTCCTACAATTAAACAGGAAAGTGTTGTATCGGGCTAAATTATTCACCAAAAATGTCTCCCACTTCCGTTACCTTTATAAAGTTCTAATAGGAGCTATATTTACGATGAAATAAATCTAGGTAACTGTTTTCTTTTAATACGTCATGTTTATTCACCAACAATTTCGCTTGAAATTGCGAAACTATGGGTCTAAAACATTAAAAGGTAGAATGCATTAACTATATAGTAAATATTTCTGAAACTTTGTAACTGAAAAAAATCAGTACTTTATAAATTTATTTTATTTTTATTAACTCGTGTTAGTGTCTGTGAAAGTGGAATATCTGCACTCAATATTTTGACCGCAATCCAGCATACTATAACGCTCTCAAAGTTTAATTAAGGATCAATGTTAAATAACAATATAAGTTTAATTTTGTTTAATAAAAACCACTGAAAAAGGCGTTTAAATCACTTGTTTATCACTAAAGGTAATTTATCAAGTAGAAACAATCGAAGTTCTGACAACTTTCCTTGTAGCTGCAATGTAAAAACAAGGCATAATACCTCTCTGACTCTGGTGTTGATAGATTCTAGGAATTGAATGAATAAATACTTTACATTTTAAAGAGTATATAAAAACCTAAACACCAAAAATTGTGAATGCTTACAGCAAGATCACACGCATTTACAATACTCATGAATTATTTTTCTCTCCGAAGACATCTATTTTTCCACTATATGAAAATCTTCAGCTGACAAACATAGATTGCCGAACAAGAGAAGATTTAAGTTTGTTATAATTTCACAAGCTGCTAAACATTCCAACGAAGCAGAGAGTGTCTCTGTCACAAAAAGTTTGGATGTTCATAGTAGTAAAATAAAGATTATTATTTTATTATGAGAAAATTTACATTAATATATTAGTTAATGAATCTAATCTAATTTTTTCTGTTAATCTCAATTCGAATGTTATTTAGTGTTCTCTCTATTGTGTAGTTAGGTTTGAAAAACAAGCAAATTTTATTTCGAGAATCGTTGAGTGTGTGAATTCAGAGTAACAGTTCTTGCTTAAAATTGAACTGTAGAAGCAATTTTGCTGACTTTTTGGTGAATTATATTTTATTGATATGTCTTGATTTCACAAGTTTTAGTGCTACAATATTCAAACAATTGTGGCAAGTATTATTATTTTTTTCCCATTGCCCATCTGGAGAATGACTTACTTCATGCAGGTGTCTGAAGGGCAAATTTGTTGGCCACTTTTTCAAGGGCACCCTATTAGGTGGGTCAACGTTTCTCCCACATAAGGACAGATAGTACAGAGAAGGAAAGAACATCCATGCCTTGCCCGGGATTTGAACCCATAGACCTTTGTGATGCAAGGGCAGCTCCCTAACCCCTACACAGGCCGGTCAGCGTGGCAACTATTATGCACCAAAAGAAGTGTAATGTAACAATTGAGAATATTTGAGGTGCTTTTTGCTTGTTGTACTCATGTTACGAACACACAAATTTGGGGACTGGTAATTGTGTGAAATTGACTACTGAGACATTTGATAAAATAAATATTTGTTATTAAATTAAAACGATGATGAAACGAGCAAAGTGATTATTTGCAATAATAATATTACATAGGCATGGGATTAAGTGATGAAGTCTTCTTACGTCCTCACACTTTTACTTACCAGCCTCAAAATTATTATTCTTACTTTCGATTTACTTGCAGATGTTGTGTCTGGCTCCAACGTGGGCTGAAAAGTATCATGATCGTCACCAAGCTACGACATCCCCCCACCAAGCTTGAAACACAGCATTGTAATCTGTATTGAAAATCAAAAATTTAAAAAAACAGAATAATGATCTAATACATTGTTACGCAATATGTTACCTAACACTTAGACATAATATATTAAACATGAAAATTCACAAATTTAGCACATCTACTGAACATGAAGCTTGAAAACGCAAATGACAATGCAGCTATAAATATCAATTTTATCCAAATTATTGCAAAATATATTTTAAATAAAAGCAAAACGAATAAATGTTTATTGAATTCTTAATAAATGTTCTCGCCCTAGTTCTTTTAATTTACTTCTTACTTCATCTGAATTGCTGCTGCTTTTTCTCCTTAATCGCGTTTTTTTTTAAAAATATTTTGACATTTTAATGTTAAACAAAATATACTTAAAAAAATAGGCAATGGGAACACAGTCTTAAGGAAACACAAACGATGTTTATTATATTTATCGAACGCTTTTTCCAACGTATGAATTGAGTTCTAAACATTCCACTTTTAAATTGAAATAGATACATGATGTAACCAATTTCAGAATTGTTGAATCCATGTTAACTCTACGTGTGGTTATTTCACATAGAAATTTTCATCAAATCCATGATTATTCCAGTCGGTGATATCCACAAAAATCATCGACGAACTAGTTGTCTTCCTATATCAATTTCTGTCCAACTTCAAAACAAATGTTTCTATTATAAGAAATAAAAACAAATCCACAGAAAAAAAATCATTTGCTCTCTAAATTTTTCACTGTCACTCCTTTTTTTCTTTAAAACCGTTGTCGAACAGCCGAACTAATAGGGGATTTACGAATACCAATGATCAAAACTATAGCCTTGGTTTCAAGCCTTGACTTCAAGGTTTAAATGGTAACACATCTACATAACAACTATTTTTTTAAAAATATTTTAAGGTTAAGGAAAATTACATAATGTCATTTATTTATTTTTCAATCTATAAAGAATAAAATCAAATTAATCAGAAAGTTAGTTGACAGAATGAGCGAAACAGATTTTTAAATTTCAACTATACGGAAGTTTATCATGTGCACTTTACCTAGGAGAAATACTAAAAATTCTTAACTCATCATTTCTGCTGAGAAAATCAGTTAATCAGCAGATTTTGTACGTAATGTATGTACACATTCAAGTTTTTCAAGCTTGAATGGTAACGCATCCACTGAACAAAGAAATTTTAAAAAAATTCTTTCGAGATTGATTCAAAATGAAGATATTGAAGTATTCAGTTTTACATTCTGATGTCATGTTTAAGATTTATCGAAAGAAAATGTTCAGCACATAGAAAAAAAACTCAGTAAAATTATCGTATTATATGGTAAGAGCATTTCTGGTGAGGTTATACTCATAATTCTACTAATGAAAACCAAAATAGATGGTACTTAAGCATTTAATTTGACCCTTAATTTTCAATCTTTCCGTTTTTATAATAACGGTTTTTCGGTAATTCTGGCTTTCAAAATTATAGCTTTTATTACCACACATAAAGCAAAAAATAGAAAACTAAAAAATAAATTTAATTAAATAAATGGTTTTTATGTCGTGTTATAAAGTAACAAGATAAAATTACCAAATTTTACCGAGATTTTTGATGTTTCCATAAAGAGGGAAATATCGTAAATTTGATCATATTCTAGTAGTTTTAATCATATTTTTTTAGTGCAAAAATTAACATTTGTTACTTATTACAAGCATAATAATATCAGTCTTACTTCAATGATCAATAATAAATATTAAACAAATTGGTTGACAAATATTATCGCAGAAATTATTAAATTGCACATTTAATTTATTTCGCATTTATGATTAAATATATTGTTACTTTCACCTTATCTGTAGATAAGCATTTGACTTTTTGATGTCAANTATATATATATATCATGAAATTGATACAGACGGGGTAAACTGACGAAGACGGCCTTGACCGGTAACTGGCTGCCGTGCCCAAGAAGAAGAAGAATATAGTGTAATTTTTTTCTTCAATATCTAAAGAATCAGGTCAAAACATTCGACAGAGCCGCGGTGGCTCAGGGGGTACAGCGTGCACCTTCCAATAAGGCGAACAGGGTTCGAATCCCAGTCGATACGAATTCCGCATCCGGCTTGCACCGACCACAGTGCTGACGGGAAATATCCTCAGTGGTAGATGGATTATGGGTTACAGTCTCTTTGCCTTCAGGCTAACCGTGGGAGATTCTCGTGGTCTTCTTCTCCATATATAGCAAATGCGGGTTAGTTCCATCAAAAAGTTCTCCATTAAGTCCTCTAAAGTCCTTCTCTCAAAACTTGATCCAGGAGTTCCCTTGTCTTCTAGATTGGGTTCAAAATGACAAGGCTAAGGAGTTAAACATTAGCAGTGGTAAACCCAAAAATTAGGTCTACTGTCCAACGACGGTTGTAAAATATAAAACGGTTATAAAACATTCGATAAATTATCTGACAGAATGAGAGAAACAAACTTTTGAACTTAAACTATGCGGATGCCGTTAAGGTAAAATGCTGACATGTGCACCCAACATTGGTAAAATACGGAAAACTCCTAACCCCACATTTTTACAGCAAAAAACATTTAATCTGAAGATAAATTGCTTTGTGTGCACATAAGTTGCGTAGTGTGTGCATAGTGAGCGTAGTGTGCACGAGACTTCCAGGATAATGTGTCTCAAAGGCTTTCAAGGTTTAATTGGTAACATATCTACAGAACAAATAGTTTTTCCTAAAAAAAATAAACATCTTAAGGTTAAGGGAAATTATATAATGTCATTTATTTATTTTTCAATATGTAAAGAATCAAATCAAAGTAATCGGAAAATTAGTTGGCAGAATGAGCGAAACAGACTTTTAAATTTCAACTATACGGAAGTTTTTAATGTGCACTTTACCTAGGAGAAATCTTAAAAATTCTGCTTAGAAAATCAGTTAATCTACAGATTTTGTATGTAATGTACACATTAAGGTTCTTCAAGATTGAATGGTAACACATCCACTGAACAAAGAAATTTTTAAAAAATCTTTCAAGATTGATTCAAAATGAAGATATTGAAGTAATCAGTTTTACATTCTGATGTCATGTTTAAGATTTATAGAAAGAAAAGTACATAGAAAAGAAACTCAGTAAAATTATCGTATTATATGGGAAGGTTATTTCTGGTGAGGTTATACTCATAATTCTACTAATGAAAACCAAAATAGATGGTATTTAAGTATTTAATTTGACCCTTAATTTTCAATCTTTCCGTTTTTATAATAACGGTTTTTCGGTAATTCTGGTTTCAAAATTATAGCTTTTATTACCACACATAAAGCAAAAAATAGAAAACTAAAAAAACCATTTATTTAATAAATTTTATTAAATAAATGGTTTTTATGTCGTGTTATAAAGTAACAAGATAAAATTACCAAATTTTACCGAGATTTTTGATGTTTCCATAAAGAGGGAAATATCGTAAATTTGATCATATTCTAGTAGTTTTAATCATATTTTTTTAGTGCAAAAATTAACATTTGTTACTTATTACAAGCATAATAATATCAGTCTTACTTCAATGATCAATAATAAATATTAAACAAATTGGTTGACAAATATTATCGCAGAAATTATTAAATTGCATATTTAATTTATTTCGCATTTATGATTAAATATATTGCTACTTTCACCTTATCTGTAGATAAGCATTTGACTTTTTGATGTCAAAATGTTTGAAATGAACAAATATTTTTCTCTGAAAAGTAAGAGCTAATATTGGCATAATTTTATTAAAATATTCATTATTCTATGTCCTTGCCTAAGTTTTTATACATTGAGTAATGAGTTTAAGAAAAAGGATTAAGTTTCCTTTCAAGAATAACTAATAGCTTATTGAATTATTTTAGCTAATGAGTTTAGGAGATGTATTTACAAGTGCTTGATTATTTTAAAACCCAAACATTCGAAATATAATCGTAGCGTAGAAATGGTAATAATTACTTAATATTATTAAAGATTAAAAAAAAGTGAATGAAATATTGTATAAAACTTGAATAAACGATGAATTAAAAGTGTCTGATGTTTTAATTATCTAATTATTTCCTAAAAACCATAATTAACATGTTACTGCACTGTATTAAGCTCTTTTAATGAGTCGCATATATTTTTATTGTTACAAGATAAATGATAAATGCAATTAACTCGAAATGTATTATAACTTCTAGAAACTTTTACTTAGCGAGAATAAAAAATGGGCATAAATTAATTTCATTTAAAATCGCATTATTTTCAAGATTAAGGCAAAATTTAAATAACTGTGAGAATAATTAAAAAAAATTATTAAAATGAATTTAAATAATATTTACTTAATGCTTTTCGAAAGAATGTTAATGGGTACTGAATATGAATAATGATGTGAACTGGATTCTATGTATTATATTATGAAGCTTAAATCAATCCATATATATATATATATATATATATGTCAGTGTTTATATAAACAAATATTTTTATTTTCAATAGTGCATTGTAATAAACATATATAAAGTAAAATTATTGTTTGATATCTCTTCTCTGCTACTATCTTTCCTATTTCGGGAGAAATTT
>NC_092207.1:24725978-24748047 GCF_043381705.1 Parasteatoda tepidariorum | reverse complement strand
CATGCTTTAGTTGCTTAGCTTCCTGCCAGGCAGTCTTACAAATATATATATATATATATATAATTTTTTTTTCTCTAATGAAGCAAAAAATTGATTCCTATGCGCATGAAATGTGCGCAAAAAAGGAATAAATAATTAAACAAAGTTATGACAGTGAAAAATTAAACAAAAACATTTTATTCTTTGATAAACAACACCATAAACAATGGAAACTATATGCCATTTTTGACAGTGAAGATGTGTACTGATTTTGAAGAAAAAGTATAAAACAAATATTTAAAAAAATAACTAATTTTCCAAGTTTAATTTATTAACTTTTAAACGTATTTGAGAAGAGAGTAGTGTGCAGATATCTTTCCTAGAAAGTAAAGTAAGTACAATAAATATAACTTACAATTGCAATGCAAACTTTGTATTCGAAATGTTAAATTTGTTACCGGAACCAACAAAAATTTTTTACTAAAAGCTTGATTATTCATATCTACAAACAATGAATATATTAAACTATAGTAAAACAGAAGCTGAAATTTATGCTGATGTGAAAAAAACTTTTTTTTTTCCTTTTGATTTTAACTTAAATTTCCAGAAACCGTTTTTATTCATATGGTTTAACATCTTTATTTATATATTTTGGCATTTTATTTCGCAATATTGATTTTTAAGAGGCAACATTTTTTGGGAAATTTATGAAAATGCTAAACAAGCATAAAATAAGAGGGAAATTCGAAAAAAACTGACCCTTTTGAATATTTATAAATGACCAACTATTCAGAAAATTTATGACTTGGGTCGTAATGTATAATGATTAATTATATAAGAATACATGAAAGCTAGGAAAAATCATAAATTAAGTTGCTCTTTTGTGATATTTCTTACTAATCTCTGTTTTCTATCGAAAAATAACAATAACTAAGTATAAAGCAGAAAAAAAAATGTAGATACTTTGTTCAGAAATCACGAGGAACAAAAAATTCCCACAATGGATGAGCGTAGCACAAAGAACTGTGGTCAATAGAAGAAAATTAAAGAAATGAAAAAGAAAGATATGGATTTATACAATTTTGTCCAGTTTTATCAATGCATGAATACAAAAAGCATCGAATAGCATGAATGAAGCAGTTTTTAATATGCACGGCATTTTAAATAATTTTCGAAAAAGAGAGACATTGTTGCAATGTATAATTGTTTATGGTGCTTTCCTTTAACGATAGTTTAAAATTTTACTTCTTTTTTATCTACTCGATTTGGTGTTTGTGAGGCTACTACTAACAAGAATGCTCAAATTTTAAATGTAACTCTTCGCTGGAGGGTAATAGTTCTTTAAACACAAAAAATAAAATTTATTGTTTTAACAAAGAGAAGTTGAACGAGAATGCAATCTTTGAGCTATAGCTAGAATTCTCAGATCTCCTCTAGAAAATAAATCGTCACATTATCGACAATAGGAATTAGTTTCCATTAGTTCCATTTTCTTGTAAGCTAGAGTACTTGAAATTTAACTAAAGCTTTCTACTGAATGACAATACACACTTAAAATATTTCCTGACCGTTGAAAGCAGAATTTAATGACAAAAAGAATTTATTGTCAATCTTAATATCAACCACTTTCAGTTCAGAATTGAACTTGATACTGTTCATTAATGTTTTGATTGCGACAAGCTGATTTTATATCTCCATTTTGTTGTTAAAATTATTTGTCATAAATCACAATTTGAACCCTTTTCCCTTAAACTAGAGGGTTTGAAATTTTACTAAAGCTCTCACCTAAATGACAATACGAGTTTTAACTGTTTCTTGCACATTAAAGGCAAAATTAATTGACAAAATAAATTTATATTCACTATAAGTATCAACCAGCATCTCAGTTCAGAACTGAAATTGATACGGGTATTATTTTTTTTCTAAAAATGCTGCTAGAAAATTACACATTGCCATTTTATCCCTTAAACTATTGTCCCCCATAAATCAAAAATTCGCTTATTTGTCTAACATCTAGAGTTCTTTAATTTTATTCTAATTTAAATTTCAATACTCCAATAATAGTTTTAACCGTTTGCTTAATTGTAGTAGCTGATGCAACAAAAATTTATTGCAATTTCATGATCAAAAAGAAGAAAAACGACCTCAACAAACTTAAGAT
Source organism: Parasteatoda tepidariorum (assembly GCF_043381705.1). Classification (NCBI taxonomy): domain Eukaryota; kingdom Metazoa; phylum Arthropoda; class Arachnida; order Araneae; family Theridiidae; genus Parasteatoda; species Parasteatoda tepidariorum. The sequence continues at coordinate 24,745,907 of NC_092207.1, read as the reverse complement.
GTTTTTTTTTTTTTAAATAAAAAAAAACAATTAAATAAACATTTTGAAAATTATTATTTTTTTATTTCCAATGAGCTGCGCAATCAGTCTTCCCGATGAGCAGACCTGGTGCCTTCTCCAGAAGTGGTATCCACTCTTTCAGGACCACCACAATGGGTGAGATACCGTTGGCTATGTTAATTTGGTCGTCTAGTTTTTGCCACACTAGATGGCAGCACCGAGACTCTATTTAAATGCTAAAGTGCACTAGGAATTTAATTTTGCCGGAAATGCCAAGAGCCAGAAGGCCGACGACAAACCATCTGCGTCACTCAACCACTAAAATTATTAATTAAAGTAAACAAAAATAAGAAAATGATTTTGCTTTTGTTTGAAAAAAATGTAGAGCGTATTTTGGTAATGAACACTATTATTACCAAAAACACCTTCACGTCTTTGAAAAGTGGTGCATTTTCAGTATACCCTTCTTTTTTATCTTGCTAATCAATAGTGTCCTACATTTTTTGTTTGTTTTTGGTTTGACAAAAATGAAATTATAATTTTTTTAAACTTATTCTCATTTTATTATTTTCTTTTTTTATGTATTTTCTTTTTTTAAATATATTTTCATTATTAATTATATTCTCTCTTCAATATTTCTTTTCTTTTAAAATTCTATTTTCTATTTTTTTTCCTTATACTGCGGAGCGTAATTCGACTCTTTTTTTAATTTTAATCTATTTCGCAACATATATATATATTAAAATAATAGCTTAATGGAATGAGTGAATAAAAAAGGGACTACATTCCTAAAATAATAACACTATATATTTTTTATTAAAAATTATTGTTTAAAAACTTCTTTTTGATTTCAACATACATTATACAAAACTATTAATTTCTATCACATAATTAGAATTTTATTAAGAAAACTCTCGTTGTCTGAATTGCAAGAAAATTATTTGTAACCATAAATATATATGTATGCAGATATAAAAAATACAGATATCAAGAAAGTGCAGATATGGAAAAAATATAAAAAAGTAACAGTTAACCGTAAATTCTGGTTTTCGAAATTATAGTTCTTATTACCACACATTTAGTAAAAAATACTACACATGAAAAAGTAAATTTAACAAAATAAATGGTTTATATGCTATGCTCTAATGTATCATGATAAAATCATTAAATTTTACCACATTTACAAAACTTTATCACGCATTATGAAATCATATTTTATTATTAATTTTACCAAAATCATTACCATTTCGGTAAAAATTTCCGTGCCTTTTAGTGTTCCCATTGAGTAACACGGTAAACGGAAAATTTTACCATATTCTGGTAGTTTTGACTATATTTTTTCTCAGTCTTCTGTAATTGTAAATGCGGCTTTTGAAAAAGAAAATAAACTAGAATATTTTGATGCGTTAAAGTCAAGTATTTTCTAAATAACATTTATTATTTTTTTTTCGAAGTATCTTAGAGCTAATTTTTAAAGCATGTCCGTTGAAACTTTATACCCGGTTTAATATTACTGACACAAATTGAAAACGTCTAACATTACCTCGGCTCGCAAATCAACCTAAACGAAGGAAAAGCTAGATAACTTCTGTGCCTCGTTTCAGTGTCTGAAACTTCAGACTGCAACCAATTTTAAAAATCATTCACTTTCAATCACACTTCTTGGCGAAAAAATAAAATCCAAGTAAAGTGTTATGAAAGTAATCTTCTAAAATTCAATTCTTTTTCAGTGTTTAATGTTTGATAGGATTTCCTATTTCTCGTGACGTCATAGTTTGACGGGGGGTGGCGCCAGTATCAGCGCCGGTCCGATGTGGTCCCACTTTGGGCTGTGGGACGCGTTGCTATTCGAACAGTTGTTTTCTCACGATGAGGTCGCATGGATATCCTTATCTTAAAAGAGGAATGTTAGTTGCTCTCGCTCCTCTGGCGGTTTTGGCGCTTTTATTTCCAGGTAAGTTCTACGATTTTTTTTTTCTCCTACAATCAGTGGAAGTAATCCTGATTTAAGTTTTGATATAAAAACTTCGATTGCACCTGTTGAATGCTTCTTAGCAAATTTAAAGCAGCATTGAATAAAAAATGTTTCAAAAGCAATAAATTAAATTATATTGCAGCATGCATTTTTATATTATTTTAAGTGGTTAATAAAAGATGTCTTTTTTTATCATGCATTATCATTTTTTTTTTTATAGAAATTAGTTTTCTGAAATTGCGATATCTATAGCAGAACACCTATTCGTTTCTATTTTTTTAAATAGCTAAATTATATTTAAATGCAAATTCTTTAAAACAATTCTATAACATTGAAAATATGTAATATAGTACTGCCCTGCAAAAATTTTCTAACAAAATATATTTCGTTTTAAAATTATATTACAATTTCAGAATTGAATAGCAAAAAAAAAAGAAAATTATGATAAAGCGTCGAAAAATATTTTTTAAATATTTTAATAAATTTGATACCTCAAGTTGTTTCTTTTTATATTATAGTACTGATTTTTGCAATGTGATTTAAAGCATATACTTTATGAACTGATAGTGGATTAAAGAAGAAGAATTGTTAAAATTATTCAATATTTTATGAAATATATTATATCCTAATGTATCAAGTTTGGAATATTTGAGAGGCAAACTATGTTCCGCACATGAAAATAATATCATCGTGGGGCAGAAAAAATTGGAAGTATATTATGAAATCAAAAAGTATCACCGTTTAATTATTCAACTGCATCCAAATTAAAAAGTAAATTCCAATATAGGCATTACGTGGAAAATTACTTGAAATTTATTAGTTGAATAAACCATTTCAAATTAAAGAATAATTTCAAATTAAAGAATAAAGAATAAATTAAGGAAATTTGTCAAATTAAAGAATTATTTACAGAAAATTGATTTATTTTTAATACTAATACTGTAATGTACCAATAATTTATACTTTTGCGTAATTCACTGCTTTATAAAATGATACATATTTCCTTTTATTATATTTATTATAAATAAAGATGTAAAATAACGGCAAGTTATGCTTTTTTCATGAAATAGTTAGTTACGAATGTTTGAATGATTTGTTTTGTCACGTTTATTGTCACGTTTTGTCACGTTAATAAAAATTTTTGTTGTAAAATTAATAAAAGCCTTCAAGTTATGAGATTAAACTTCATTCTGTATAAATAAAGGAAGGCATAAAATATCGAATAAATGTAATTATTTCAAATCATACAATTAAAATATAGTCATTATTTATTAAAGATATAAGAAGTATCAAACCATAAAAAGTACAATAAAAGAGGTGTACATAAAATACTTAATAAGAATGTTGCAATGTAAAAGATACTTTTACCATAAAATCTATTTTTGCTGTACAATTTTAATTCCGTAATTTTAAAATAATATTTATTTAGTTTCGATGATACAGTTATTTTACAGTAATATTACTGTCGAAATCACGGTTTTAAATTTTTTTTTTTGCGGTTACACATTTTTTTTTCCCGTAAACTGTGATTTTACAGTAATTACTGGCATTTTGAGTGACCGCACTTTTTAAATTAATTTGATCCAAAATTTTTTCACCCTGCCCTTCAGTTTTAATCATGTCTGATATGTTTATTATTATTTGTTTATTAATATTTCTTTTATGAAACTGACTTAAATCAACCCGCTAAGTCTACAAGTTCCTTGATTAAGAAAAAACATTTTCGTAACGAACTCAAACCTCAGTTGGAGTTCGAAAAATGAACACATACCATCGCAAGAAAAATAATTGCTCTTAGAATAACGTTGAATGTTCAAAAACCTGATTAAGATATTAAATTTTTTCTGTGGATTTCTTATATTAACACGCGTTTATTTTTGTTGCTTTCTCCCGTTGTTACCAAATTCACTTTGTAGCATTATTATCTTTACCAATTATCAGAAAAAAACTCTTGATCTCTTTAAATGGTTTAGTAGGCTACTTTTAAACTGGTTTAAGTCAGAATGATGAAAAATCAGATGTCATTATATTTACACAAGAAACGTTGTGCCCACGACAGTAAGTCACGAATGACACAAATCACATAGCACGGATTTTCCTTATTTTTAACGAAGGGAACGAAATAAACTGAAATGGTTTAGAATAAAACAATGAAAGTTTCAACTGAACTTCTTAAGAAAGTTAACTACATCCCCAACACATTTTTGTACGAAAAACCCACTCTTAAATATTTAATTGCAAATTGTTTTGTTTTTAAGTAGATACTAAAGGAATGTTAAGGTACATGAAATGAAGAATTTTTAATTTTTCCAGGTTACGAAACTAAACATGTGATATGTAACGTTTTAATTTTGATGATATTCCATTTGGATTAATGTTTTACTTAATTGATGTGAAATTTTATTATTAAAATAATTATTAATAATTTTTATTAATTATTCATACGTTATATTTATTATTAATAATTTCTATAAATTTTAATTTCCGTGAATGTTTTGCGCCTCAAAAGTTTGAATGTATAAGTGCTCATTTACGTTTTTTAGATTTCATTTCAAATATTTTATACTTTAAAATCGAAAATGTTTCGAAATATATTTTTTAGAATAATAATTAAAAATTTTATCAAGTGGTTTATTCTATCATAAAATTAATCAATTTATTAATTATGTAAAAATGTTTTCTAAGGCAGTTGTCTTAAGAATGCATTCCACACAGATATTTGTTTTACTTTAAATCAATTGCTTCAATAAAGATGATTAATTGTGTGCCGGTGATTTTACATTTGCGTGATTGCAGTCTATTAGGCAAAAGAACTATACAAGTATAAATATTACAATTAAACAGATTTAGAAAATTTCTTAAAGCGTTTTGCAATGAAATATTCTGTAAAATTAAATGCAATATTTATTTTAAATACTTATTGAATAAATAAACTCTCTATCATGGTAAGTGTAAACTTAGTAAAGCGAGATACAACGTTTGTTTGAGATTTTAAGACAAAATGTTATGAAGACTTGTTTCGTTGCTGTAGGCATCTACTTTGCCTAATGTTATCATATATTGCTAATTAAAATTTATTGAAATGAAACACAATTATTTACCACAATGATTAATTTTCAAATAATATAACAATTTAGTTTGAGTTCAGCATATGTAACATCGTGTCAAAAGCAGTATAATATTAATAATTCCATTCTTCTTCACTTCAAACAATTCGCTGAGTATTAAAATGCATGTATTGTATAGGCATACAAACACAATTTATGTAAATGGACTTAGAATAAAAAAAGCTTAACTGGAGTGTGAAATTATTACGAATCTCAGTTTTGTCAACTTTGGCTTTGTCATTAATGTCTGTATACGATTGATCGATATTTATTCTATCACTTAGTTTTTGTTTTGTTACATTAAAAATTGTTAAGAATACCTAAAAATTTGAAAATAGTAAACTCATTTACATCGTATAAGTAGAGGCAGAGGAGGGTTAGGGTGGACATTTTTTACAAATTTCGATTGCCAAAAAATCCCATTTAATATAATTTTTTACTCTTGAATGGTTTTTTAACAATAGTTCAGACATTTACCTAAATTTTGCAATTTTACATTGAAAAAACAAATCGCTTTTTTAAAAGGTAGACTTTTTTTGTTCATATTAGCCCCACTACATGGGGATAGCTTGAATATGTTATGAATCTAGTAGGAACAAACTTGATACAGTAGTTTATTATATATAAATCTTTAATTTATTACATGTTAAGCTATAATTACAACCTGAATGATGTTTACGTCAATCCAACCCTTATTGGAAAATAAATATTAACATATTTTAATTAAAATACTTTTGTCGATTGTTTCCCTATAATAAGATTTACGTTTTAAACGCAAATCAATAGACTTGAAAATTATTATTCAATTTGATTTATTTAAAAGCAAAGAACCAATCTTAAGTTTAATAAATTAATAAAACTATTTTTACTTGAGGAAATGGTCCGAAAGGACAATACACGGAGTGCATGTCCTAACGATATATTTAACTCATTGGGGGTGATGTAAAGTAACTCGCAAAGCAGAAGACGGCATCATTCACCGATGTTATGTTTTAGTTCATTGTACGTGAAAAAATTTATATGTATTAAAACTTTTGTTTTTTATTTAATTTATCTATATTAAATTATATTCTTCTAAACAATGCGATAAAGCATCTCCAAATTTCCTTGAATGGAGTAAAAAGAAAATTAGAAATAGACCTTAAAAACCATCTTTAACAAAGTTCTACGGAGTGCAATTATGCAACTATTCTGGAAATGTACTGAATGTTGACGATCTACAATATCCCGCTGTATAAAATTGGCTAGTAAATAAAAAAGTTATTCAAGATCTGTTCCCATGTCTACAATAGCTTTTCCGATGTAGAAAAATTCCTATTCAAGTTTTATATATTTGTCAAACAATTTTACTAAAATTTATTCGTAATAGTTTTTCAATTGAATCCCCGTTTTTGATAAGACCGCTGACCTTGCATCAGTACAATCTCAAAATATAAATTTTTGTATCTTAATGCTCAGAAAACACAATATTTTGCATTATTTTTAGCTACTGTATTAAATATTGTAATATGTTTTTTAGGTTATTTAGTACTTTCATTAGTTTAAATAGTAATATAAAGTACACAAAGTACAAAGGTACAAAGTATTAAGCATAGTTCAACTAGTTGCTTTTAAAATGGTTTTTCTCTAAAATACGCGTTGTACTAGATAAATAAAATGTAANTATTTATATATATATATATATAGATATAGATATAGATATATATATATATCAATTTTCTAGTCTTGCATATTAAGTGTTTAGTTACTAAAACCCTCTTATCCTTTTATAAATTTGTATAAAGGCACGACGGGAAATAATGGCTTATAGAATATCCTGCTGCTGTAGTCAGAGCAATAGTTGGATAAATCAAATCTAGTTGAATTAGCACCATGTTCCGTCATAATAGTTACATAATTATCATATGGAATATATTTAGAATATTATCTATATGAGGAAAATTTAAAACTATATTTATGAACGTGTAATACCGTGTTACGTATAATTACCTAATTTAGCATTCTATGAGGAAAAAAATGGTAACTGTATGGCAGGAAATAAAAAATTAAAAAAAAACACACTTTCGGTTTGAGCATAGCATTAACGGTAAAACTTTTCTGCTTCATGGAATAATTAAAAAATATGAACGAATTCGATGAATATTTTTTTATAGTCAAAGCGATAAAAACTTCGCATATTAGTTACAATTCTTCGAATTTTACAGTTTTTTATATTGCAGTTTTGAGAAGATCAAAATTACCAAAATATGGTAAAATTTATCATGTCTCTTTCTCCCTGAAAACATAAAAAGCTCTGTAGGTTTTACCGAAAGGCTATGGTAATGGTTTTGGTAAAATTAACAATAAAATATGGTTTTATAATGTGTAATAAAATTTAGTATATGTGGAGAAATTTAGTAGGGCACGAAAAACCATTTATTGGGTAAACTTTGCTTTTCAGCTATGTTTTTTTACTAAATGTTTAATAATAAGAACTATAATTTTGCAAACCTGAATTTTCGATAAACCGTTACCATGTGAACAAAATAAATATGAAATAAATTGCTGAAATACGATAGATTATGGCTTTGTTAACCAGAATTATAGTTCCTTTTATTAAAAAAAATATTCGGTAATTTTACCAAAATGTGTATATATATATATATAAGTATTTTTTATAAAATAACTTATTGCTTATTATTTTTTTAATAATTAAGAATAACAAAGATTTACTCAAAAAGAAAGTTGTGCGAGTATTTTTAACGATTTTGATTTTGGGGATACATTTTGCTTTTGCGGTTGTGTCTATTTTCAATTGCTTAATGTGAGAAAACAGGGCTTAATGAGTGAGTTAAGCTTTAGAAACCCAAAGAATATGTTGGGATTAATTGGTGGTCTAGACGATCTGTAATATGGAACAGTTACGCTTTTATCCGAAAAAATTTAGACTTCTTAGGGACTCCTAGGATCCTATATGCATTCTCCTTAGATGGAATAATAGCGAGATGTATGCATCAATTTATAACAATTAGTACCATTTATATTTCATGTAGGACTGTCTACAAATGATGTCCTACTTGTCGGGGAAGGAAAGATTTCATATCATTGTGACAGTTTGCGATAAGGGGGCAAAAAGAAATATCTCATCACGAACTTCGTGATGAGGTATTTCTGGTTTTGTTTCTCTTTAGAAAAATTAAAACATTTTAAATCAACTGAGGTTGAAAGATAAAATCTGAAATATGACCTATTCCGTAAAGAATTTCGAATCAAATTACGGTTTAAAGAACCCGTGAAAAAAAAATCCATTTTCGAAAAATCCATTATTCGTAAAATCCATTATCCGTAAAATCTATTTGACCGTAAAATCAATTTTACTATTATACCGTACTTTTTACAGTAATATTTATTTAATTAAAGAGATTCATTGATTTTGCTGCTTCATTTCTGTAAAAATTAAGATCAATAGCAATTCCCAAATTACAGCAAAATCCGCTTTACCTTAAAATTCATTTCTATCGTAAATTCCATTTTTACCGTATAATGTTATACCATAATTTTTAAAGTAATATTTATTTAATTTGAGTGATTCAGTGATTTTAAGGTAATTAAAAATTGCGGTCAGTCCAAACTCCCAAAATATCCAAAAATGTGATATATATATATANTCGTATTGAAAGCCTTTTGAACATTTTTTCTTCTGTAAATTATAACAGGATTTTCTTTTTGTTGCATTGAAGGCTTCTTTACTTCTGTACGGGAGAATGAGTGTATAATCGAAAGCATCTCTACTTCTGACTTCTGATTCAAATCTGCTTGTTTTAATTTCATCTCTCCTTGGATTCTACTTTGAGAGGGAGGGCGTTTCGGTCTGTGACAGTTTCTACGACGTTTCTGTTTACCTTTCTCAATGTTTCTGTAATTTGATGTTATTATATATATATATAATGTATGTCAATGCTTCAAAATATTTTTCAGCAACATAGAGAATCCAATTTACTTAATTTGTAAAAAAAATGTACATTTGTATCCATTTCGTAATTGCATACGACGTGACTATGATATACATTTAAACGACGATATAAAATTTCAGAGTAGATGAACGTATATCATATTTCCTGATTACATTCGTGTCCGATAAATCTTCGTATAAGTCTTAATTAAATTGCTCTGCTTAGGGAATTAATATCAGATTTAAAGCGCCACTTATTAAAATGAGTTTTATATTTATTTGAGTCATGAACTGAAGTTATTTATTAATATCTTTGAAGAATCTTAGGAAGATAAAGATGCAGGTAAGCTGATTAATTATACGAGAACTTGCTAAGAGAATTATTCCATCTAAAATCAGAAATAGAAATTTATATCTAATATTGAGCAATTTAGATTTAAATTAAAGCAAGATAAATTATAGTTTTTAGTTATGTTTTGTATATTACTTTCATAAAAAAAATTAAGGGTTTCTATTTCGATGTTATATAGCTTAACGTCATCTCATTAAAAAAATATACTAACTATTTAAAATTGTAGAACTCTAAGCAGTTATTTTATAATAATTACTTTATCTTTGATATAAGGGTACATTTTATTCGTATAGTTAGCAATACTGATTTTAATGAGCTAATTTCATTATATATGCTATATTTAATTTGAATTCGTGAATGAACATTTTGTTTTATTTCTTAATCAAATATTATCTTTATGTTACTCCTATGTACGATGCGGAATAAAAACTGACCACTTTGAATAGCTTTTTATCTAATGATCTGATCTTTACGCTTTAGGAATCAACATTATTGATTCGAGGGACTGACCTCAAGTATGCAAATCAATTAGTGCAAACGATATTTTAAGTTACGAAACCAGACACAAAGCGGATTTGGATCTCTGATCATCAAAACATAGGATGCAACCTCAATCTGGGAAATATGGTCCCCATAGTTTGGTCAGGAGAGCGATGCAAGGTTTAGACCACTTAATGTTAATTTTACGTTTTGCGTATTTCGCCATATCGCTAGAACTTCTTGAGTGGATTGAAAAAATTTCAGCACACAATTAGAAGATTCTCTTATATAAAGATAATATCATGCAAAAGATAAATTTTTTTAAATAGTAAATATGTGTTATTATTTTATTAAATAAAATAGTCGAAAAATTTTTGAATTTTAATTTATACTTCTTTACATAATTTTTAAATATGCAATTTTACAAGATAAAATGTAAAATTTGATTGAAATTGGTTGAATAGTTACTGAGAAGTAAAATTTTAAAGAAGTCATATGATTAAAATTGGATTTCTCAGGCACCTGTCTCAGCTCAAATTTTGCCTTTTGCCAAGTTAATTTACATACATAAAATTGAAGTAAGACATTTGCTACCTTAAAATTCAGAATCTTTTCTACAGTTATGGAATTAAATGACAAAAAAAAATATATAAATATTTACTAAAATTTATTTTTTATAAAAATATTGTTTTATTTAAAATTTATTTTTTAAATATTTATTTCGTGGAATTAACTTTTTATAAACGAATTTTATAATTGTGTGTAAAATTTTTTAAACTCGCTTAAAATGTTCTAGAGATATGACGAAAGACGCAAAAAGTAAAATTAATATTAAGAAATCCGCATTGTTCTCCTGACCAAGTTATAAGGGACTATATTTCCTGGATATCGGCTACCCCTATATTTTGAGGGTCAGCAATCCGAATCCGTTGAAAAATAGGTATACTTATTTAGAGAAAGTACGTCTTTGTGCGTGATTTTGTAGCTTAAAATATTGTCGACACATATTGTCGTTCATTACGAGAATTCCAAAATTATACTTTAGGAGCGGCAATTATGAAACACCCTGTGCATTTAAAATCAGTTAACATTGCTGGTTTATTTACAACAGTGTTTCCCAAAGTGTGGTACGCTTACCCCCAGGGGTACGGGAACAGTTCAGCGGGGGTACGCGTTCTAATGCGAAATATCTTACAACAAAAGAAAATGTCAAAAATTTTATTTTAAAACAAAGCTAGTCATTAAAATTTACGATTACGTATTTTTCTATTGGCAGAGTTAACAGTTAACTCTGCCAATAGACTGCAGAGTTATAAAGGGAAATTAATTTCTGCAGAGTTAACAGTTAACAATTAGTTGTGTCAACAGCCGTTTGTGATTTTTAACTTTTGTGTAATTGTTTTATAGTAAAAAATACATTCATTTTTGATTAGTGGTACACAGCATTACGAAAAATTTAGAAAGGGTACACAAAAGTCATAAGTTTGGGAAACACTGATTTACAATATACCTCTAATGTTTTCTTAACATTACGTCGTCTTATTTTTGACTTACAGTTCGTTCAAAAACAAAGAGAACATTTTCCGTCATTGCCAAAACTTCCTTCAACAATAGCTGATTTTTTTCTTAAATTTATTTCAAATCGTTTCATACTTAAAATTTATAGAATTGCCAGTAAACTTATTTATTACTTTTCAAAACGACCTAGTATTTTCCACCATAAAAATGCTATTGTGACCATTTTTTCTCAAAATAAATAGAAAACATAAATCTTATTGAAAGAAAGCAAAATGCTCCTAGCTACTTTTATAAAATTTCTATATTATCATTTATTTGTTTATATGATACGTAGATTTACTGAGATTTATTCAGAAAAAAACACTCGCTTTATCCGGATAGTGGAAAATTGAATTTCTTTGAATTTTTCTCGGTCCCTAAATCTTAGCTTAGGTAATAGGGAAAGATACATTCTTTTTTTTATAATTTTTCCTTCTTCTTTACTTTAGCATGCTTTCCGCTCACTTCATCCTTTTTTTGTTCTTTGGCTTTCTTTTTCTCTTTAGAATATAGAAGTGATAAAATATTCATTTCTTAAGCCGTACTTAAGTTATTGGAAGACGTACCATCCGTCAGAAAGTGTTTACTTATTGCTTTTAAGATCATAAAATATAAATATTGAAGTTTTAAACTTAAGCCTCCGTTATTTACCCTACATAATAGGATAATGAAGATGTTTTTGTATCGCCTTTTATTGATCCGTAATTATTTAACGACCTGTTCAAAATTTTTTGGAAAACATTGTGCCTGGACTTTAAAGCTTTTAGTTTAACAGTTTATTATACAGTGAATAATACTTTGCCCTCGCTAATGATCTCATCTATTATATTTAGAAAATCTTTAAGCTGTACACCGTAGAACAATTTTAGTGTATCGAGCAACGAAAAGTGATGGAAACGTTTTTGCACTAAAAGTAGTGAAATAAAATAAAGTTAATTTTTGATGCAATCAAATACCAGTATAGTTCTTGGTATTTGATTGCATCACACTTAAAATAGTGCCATTAATTTTGATGTTTCTGCATCCATTTTCGGTGCTCAGTAACACTAAAATTTATAATATTTAAATCTATTATATTTAGAAAATCTTTAAGCTATACACCGTTGAGCAATTTTAGTGTATAAAACCACCAAAAGTGGTGGAAACGTTTTTGCACTAAAAGTAGTGAAATAAAATAAAGTTAATTCTTGATGCAATCAAACACCAGTATAGTTCTTGGTATAAACACTTGTTTACCCTTATAATAGTGCCATTAATTTTGATGTTTCTGCTTCCATTTTCAGTGCTCAGTAACACTAAAATTTATAATATTTAAATCTATTATATTTAGAAAATCTTTAAGTTGTACACCGTTGAACAATTTTAGCATATCTAACCACCAAAAGTGATGGAAACGTTTTTACACAAAAAGTAGTGAGATAAAATAAAGTTAATTATTGATAAAACCAAACACTCAGTATAGTTTTTGGTATAAACACTTGTTTACACTTAAAATAGTGCCATTAATTTTGATGCTTTTGCTTCTATTTTCGGTGTTCAGTAACACTAAAATTTATAATATTTATAAGATATGATACACAAAAGAGTCGTTAAAATTACTTTTAAGTTAAAGTAATAATAATTTAATTATTTAACATTAGAAACGTATACTTGAAATTAAAAAACTGTTTGTAAATATCACAGCACAGAGAGGGTAATACATTTGCAAGCTTGAACTATGCTTAAAAAGTAAAAGCAAGGGGAAATGAAACATAAACTTATTAAATACAATTGACAGATATTTGAAATTGAAATATAAATGTAGTCATTACCTTGCTAAAAGTTTAAATAAGTTTAAACAAACAATAGTTAACAAGTTACAATAAAACAAATTTTCAATATCTCGTGTTTGATTGTAAACAATCTAATGCTATGAACTGACGATATTCAAACGTGGAGGAAAATAATTCATGAATGATGTGAATGCCTGAGACTAGTTAAAACATTCTTCCATTACTAGTGTTTAGATTTAACTGCACCAGTTAAAATGTATCTGAATACTCAATTTGGTATTAGAAATAAAGCTTTGCCTGCATGATTTTTGGGATTGTTGAACTATAAATTTGGTTTAATATTACATCATGATTCTTACAGCTCATAACTGTTAGAATTTTTTGAATTAAAAACAGACACGTAACAATTAACTTTTATTTCAGTGGAATATTCAGCATCGCGCTTACACCTTCTCGATTGCAATCGGTCTACCGTTGTTATTGAACTATTTTCAAATGTAAATTGCGAAAATTATTCTTGAATGGAATAAATTTACCTGAGCTTGGTGTAAGCTTTCTCAATTATCGGTGTTCATATGTAACTACACTCATATATGAACGCTCAATTTGGTATTAACTTTAAATAAAGTAATTGTTCACACGAGTTTTGGAGTGTGTCAGCACCTAACTCTAAAAGTATTACAGCTTAGTTTAGAAAGTGTTAGAAATGCTTTCGCAATTCGTTTTTATTGCTTCATAATTCGAGCGCGCATCCACTCATTGGACTCAAGTAGATTTTTGCTAATTCTGCATGTATGCTAATACCGTTTCTGAAATGAACTTCTACAAGTATTTGAATTTCAGCTTTTGAAGACAGGCCATATTTTTCATTTTTACAAAAACTCGTAGCACCTTTTAGCTGACATAAATACGCAAAATGATTAAAAAAAAACCAAAGAAAAAGATAAAAAATGAAAAATTCTCTTTCCCATGGTAATTATAAAGCTTCATGAAAAACAAAATATTGTTCTGAATTATTATTGAACCTGCCTAAACTGATGTGTATAAGTAAAATAAAAATGTAGAACAGTCCGTTGATATGAACTGATCGCTTTTAAGCGTTCAGTTTTTCTCCACTTTTTTCCTCAGTTTGTTTCGGCTTTCTATTGTCCTCGTGAGAAAACAATATTTCAAAGTTTCTAATCAAGAAGGTATATTTTATTTTATTTTATAACCGTCGTTGAACAACCGATCCAATTTTTGGGTTTACGACTACTAATGATCAACTCCGTAGCCTTGTAATTTTGAACCCAATCCAGAAGACAAAGGAATTCCTGGATCAAGTATAGGGAGAAATTTGCCTTCGTGGAGGACTTTTGATCTACCTTTCCATGTAACCCACATTTGTGTTACATGGAGAGGTAGACCACGAGAGCCTCCCACGGCTAGCCTGACTGCAAGGAGACTCTAACCCATGATCCGTCTACCACTGAGGATATTTCACGTCAGCACTGTGGTCGGTAAACCGGGGTTCAATCGCCGGGATCGAACCCCGGTTCACCTCATTAGAAGGCGAACTCTCTATCCCCTGAGCCATCGCGGCTCAAACAAGCAGGTACAAGCGTTCATCTTTATCATTGCTCACTCACCTGATATTTTAATTCTTTGTTGCTTATGCGAACAAGAAATAAAGAACTTTTTTGTCGCTATGTAATAGAAATATGAACATTGGTTCAGTGACTTTGTTAATGATATTAATATAAATAATTTCTTTCTTGAAATATGTTCGTTGGCAAAGAAACAGAAAACACATTTTATTATGAAATCCCTAATTTCATTAATTAAAATCATTATTTTATTTGCCTTTATTATTTTATTATGCCTTAACTGGTTTTTTTTTGCGTTTTCCTTGGCAATAATTTTTTTTTCCTTCTCATTTTCAAAAAAGCTTTACAGTTATCAAAACATCCAATCAAGAAATGATTTCGAATTCGATTTCGAAGCTTATTGCCTTAACCAATCATTAGTGAAATTTATACTCGAACTTAATAACGGATGATCACATCGAAGACTTACTAAAGCTCAACTATAATTAATTAAAGGTAATTTAGATTCCCAGTGGATAAGAGTGATTATAGAAGCATAATCTATGCGCATTTATTTTTTACGTAAAATATCTGTGCTCTGAATATTCTGATAATGGTTTTATCTGACAGTATAACTACTGGATTATCTAATAAAAGGTCTAAATATTACTTTCAAATCGAGAATAACATAATTTAGGTGAGCAAATTTTATGTCATGCTGGAGGTAATTATAACTTTAAGAAAATCTATTATTGTATTTCATTTACTCGAAGTGTCAAACATATTTTAGGTGAAAAGTACCATTTGTGAATACTCACATATAAAATCATTACTTTCTTTGTCTTTACCACTTTATGCCATGTCTGGTAATTTTATTGCGTTTTTTGGCCATAATTTTTCACATTTTCAAAAAAAAACTACTTTTATCAAGAGATCCAATCAAGCAATGATTTCGAGTCTTACTGACTTACCCATTAATTAGTGAAATTTATACTCGTACTTTATAACATATGTTCACATCGAATACTTACTAAGGCTCAACTATTATTAATTAAAGGTAATTTTGATTCCCAGTGGATAAGAGTAATTATAGTAGAATAATATATGAGTATTTATGTTTATTTTTTGCCGAAAATATCAGTGTTCTGAATATTCCGATATAGGTTTTATCTGGCAGTAACTACTGGATTTATTTTTGTCAAAAAAAAGAACTAAATGTTACTTTCCAATAGGCAAACATGGTGAGCAAGAGGTATGCTAAAGGTAATTATAACTTTAAGAAAATGAATTATTATATTTCATTTATTCGAAGTATCAAACACATCGTAGGTACTACTTGTGTACAAACGTACTACTTGTGAGTACTCTCAAAAAATATTTATTGTATTCACATACTATTTAGTAACACTATGATGAGATTGTTATTTATAAAACATTTTACTTAATTATGTTAAACGCTGAGTATAAAAGTATAAGATTAACAAGAACTGCATTTTTATTAATTTGATTTCATATCGTTGCTAGGGCAGTCTTTCAATCCCAATTGGAACTATTTTCTGCTTAGCTAGAGTACTCAAGTCTATAACAAAGCTCAAAGCTTGATGGTGATATGAAATACTATCATTTCCTATCTGCGATAGCAGACATTTTAGCCAATAAAACTTTTGTCCGATTTTCGACCAGCAAACGAGAACACATTTTTACAAGAGTTTTATATTTGATGTCAACACAAGGTCATTTTATTACTGCTATTTGCATAATTTATCGCCACATTATCGTTAAATCGAATTTTTTGGCAATTTTTCGTTTTTCTTGAATGCTAAAACTGCAACTTCAGTTCTGTTCCTCATACCTACGTAAGTTATCATTCTAAATGATGTAAGCAGATTGTATCGCCATCGATCGCGAATTGATATTTCAATCGCTTTTTGAGGTAAATCAACAAACAGACGCAAAGCAGAAAAGAAGAAAATAATGAAACTAAATGATAAAATGAAATAATAAAAGGTTTGAAAATGCAATTTTTTATCTGATTTAAAATGAAAAAAGAAATGATGGCATAACTAACTAACTTTCTAAAAGCATTGTGCGAGTTTTCGATTATAATCGAAGCTTAAGAAAGTGATGGGTCCTTAAAATTTGTTTTGAACTCTATTTTAAATGGGACTTCAAAATTATTGCATATCTCTGTTGCCTCGTGCAATTATTATTTTATTTAACTAAATCAATCCTGGTGTAATTTAGCATCGATAAATGTAACATGTCAATCTTTGTTTACGCGATGAGGAAATGCTGTTCGTTGAAGGTGCAAAATGTGAAATTTATCCATTTGAAGAGTTAAAGAAACACAGCGATGAAATGTATCGAGTTAAGGAGTTAAGAAAGGTCAGAGGTTTACCAAGTTCCATAAATGCTTGAAACGTTTTCTAATTTTCACTCTTAATTTATTAGTTGAATTTTAGGAATAGCTTTAAAGTCCTTTTGACCCCTTAACTATCGTATAACTTTCAAGAAAACGGTCATAAAAGTGTCTATTTAGTTGGCTTTTGTATTTGTATTACGTATTTGATTAGTGCTGATATCTAGTTAAAAATAAACTAACTATCTACAATTACCTTAAAAATATCCTGGTACTGCCATCTGGTGTGTAAAATGAGAAATAAAATGCTTTCCGGGTAAAAGAAATGAATTAGTTTTATTCTTATTGGCGCGTTACTAGTGGACACTCTACCCCGTCAATATCACGGGAGTGAGAAATAGAGGGCGAAACCTCGCCCCGACATTTTCACGGGAGCGAAAAGGAAGGAGTTAACAGGTAATTTGCTGAGATAAAAGAGATAAAATTTTAAGATAAAAGAGATAAAATTTTCTTTCAATGGTCAGATTATTTCGTTATAAAAAAGAAACTGAGCGAAACTATGGGCTATTGAGTATTATTGATAAATATCTACTTAACATGACTGTCAGAAAAGTTTCGAAAGGTTAAAAAAATACAAAATTGGCTGAGGCAAACAAAAATGTTAGCAAGAAAAAGAACACTGGTAAAATTACCTTACTGTATATTAATGACATTTCTGGTTGGAACAAATATTATTCTGTTAATAAAGAAAATTAAGAAATATTATTAGTTAAAATAATAAATTATAAGGAATTTTAAAATTAATATAAATACAATTTATGTTTATAATTAATTGTACCTACATATTTTAGTGGTTTATTATTGGTTTGTTTATTTTCAGAACATATTTTCCGGATTAAATTTAAAAAGGTTTAATTTATAATACACATGTAACAAGCCATTAGAATGATGTATGAAACATTGTTTGCCAAATTAAATTTATAAAAAATAAGTCTATTTGTACCCTATAGTTATTTTGTGAGCAGTACGAAATATTTTCGTAAAGAGTATTAATATTGTTTGAAAACTTGGAAGCAATCCAAACAGTTTTAATATACTGTTTAGAAATTTTTTTAAAAAGATTCTCCAAGAAACTCTTATTCTGTTTTGAAAAATCGAATTAAATCTTTCAAAAGATATGTTTGAACTGTAGAAAATAAAACAATATATGATTGATTTGAAATTTAATAATCAATTTTAGTTTGTTTCCTTTTTTTAATATTTATTTAAAAAAACGCGTTTATAAATGTAACAATTAGATAAATATTCTAATTATCTAAGCTTCTGATTTTTGGGCAAAAAAGAGGGGTAAGCGTGGTTCTCAAAATAGAAAAATATAGCTTTCATATCTTTAATGCTTTTTATATTTTTATTTTCATTTTCTAGTATATAGTCTGAATGGCTCTAGGGTCTAGCCAAAAATCTATATAATTAAAGCAGCATGTCTATATGTTTGTATATATCTTATACAAATTCGCAATTCTAAATCGATCTATAACAAATTTGGTGCAAGTACGCATGATGCAAATACACTGCATATTTAACTGTCTTCCTTAAAACTCTCTCCGGAAGCCTGTTTGCATGTTACATCCCCAAAAAAGAGTTCTTTCATAGACTTTGGTCAACAAGTTATGAGAGCCGTGGGGATTCAGAGGAGAGAGAGTTCGCCTTTAATTTTAATTTTTAATTTTAGATTTTTTGAACTTACTTATCTTTAATTTGGTAATTTTTCATTTTTTTAAAAAAAAGGATCCTGGCTTTTAAGCAAGTAAGAGCAGGGAATAGAGCGTTCGCCTTCCAATGATGTGACCCAGGTTCGATCCCAGCGATGGCTGGTTGATGCGAATTCCGCAACCGGCTCACTAACCACTTTGCGGACGCAAAAAATATTTGCAATGGTAAACGGATAATGGGCTACAGTCTCCTCGACGTCAGGCTAGAAATGAGAGGTTTTTTTGGTTTATTACTCCACGTAACGCAAATGCGGATAAATTCCATTAAAGAGTCCTTGAGTTCTACACGAGGCCAAATTTCCCCCAATACTTCATCCAGAAGTTCCCTTGTTTTCTGAATTGGGTTCAAAATTTCAAGGCTACGTAGTTGAACATCGGTAGTTGCAAACTCAGTATTGGGTCGGCAGTTCAACGATATAAGAATAATAAAATAAAATAAAATAGAAAAATAAAACGAAATTAAGAAAATCTATAAATTTNTCTGAATTGGGTTCAAAATTTCAAGGCTACGTAGTTGAACATCGGTAGTTGCAAACTCAGTATTGGGTCGGCAGTTCAACGATATAAGAATAATAAAATAAAATAAAATAGAAAAATTAGAAAAACGAAATTAAGAAAATCTATAAATTTCATTAACTGTGTATAAGCTGCAAGTATATAGAACTTATAAAATAAGTTAAAAATATAGAGAAAACATGGAAAATAATAAGGATTAATGAAAGAAGCCCTAGAAAAATTATAAAAATTTAAAAAGTTTAAAAAATATTAAAAAATTATTAAAAATATAGATATATTAAGAACCCAGAACACAAAATAAATAAATAATTATTTTGTTTAATTGTCTGAATTGTTAATTAATTGTTATGAATTGTCACTAATTAATTGTTATTTTTTATAAATAATCATTTTGTTTTCCAGCCTTTTTATCTATATGATTTTTTAAAATTTGTTTCAATATTATTTATAAATATTATATTTTTATAATTTTTCTTCTTCTCTTTTCATCAATGTTTATTATTTTCCATGATTTTCCTATGTTTACATATATATATATATACT
>NC_092207.1:24716062-24725737 GCF_043381705.1 Parasteatoda tepidariorum | reverse complement strand
TATATATATATATAGATTAAACTTTTTATAAAGTGAGGGATTTGCTAGTTTGTAGTTCCAATCTAATCAATCAAATATTAATATTTCCTTTGTTAGGTTGTCAGAAGTTAAATTTACGTTAATAATTTTGCAAGGTATTGTCATGTCGTCACTGAAACTGTTTTAAAAAGTTCATGAAGCCACTTTTTTACAAAGTATATCTTGTTTTGATCTTTTTGCGTTTCTGTGTTTCCTTATATTAATACACTCACTTTTATAACATATTTCTACAAACTTTAATCTTGGAAATTCAGCAAGAAAAAATAAAATAAATGTGAAGCTATCAATTAAGCCAAAGGAAAATTGTGGTTAACTCTGAATACCGCATTTTGAATATGCCTAAATCTTTCAGTGAGTTGAACTCCTTATATTATTGACTACACTAACTCATATTAATCTAATAGCATAAAGCCACACCGAAATATACAACAATCAATAAAAAGTAAAGTCTGTGTATTATTTTCTATTAACGTGCTGTATGATAAATGCATCAAAAATATTTGCACATCTTAGTAACAATCTTTTTCCCGAAGGTATATCCACGTAAAATACTTATTATTTATTTTTATCGTTATTTAATATTTTTTAATTAATTAAAATATTATTCATTTAATCTTATTTCTCAAAGCAATGCTTTTTTTGCTAATAGTAAATCAATTTAGAAAGAACAAGGTAAATTAACGACTGTGTCAACAAACAAAATTTTTAAAAATTGATAGCTAAAATAACTTTAAAGTAAAATAACCATTAAAGTAAAATAAACAGATGATAACCGATTCAGACTGGAATTATTTTGCCAGTTAACTAGATCTTGTTTTTACACTTACATCTGCTAGTTAAATAAAAAAATGCCAGTTTAGCTACTATCGTTGCTTTTTCTGTTAGACAAAACAAGTTTATTGATTAAATATATCTCTACAAAAAAGATTCATAGTAAAAACTTAAATGGCTCTGAGAATCGACGAAACGACTCCAAAAACAGTCAGAGCTACTAAAATTTACTGCTTTATCGGCGAAATTATTAAATCGTTTTCAATATACTGATCATTCTATTTAGGATTTATTTACATTATGGATTTTTAAAAATCAATTTCTTTTACAATGGATAAAATATCCTAATTAATTTTATTTTGAATAATTGTGCAAACATTTCCTTAAAAATATTGTTTAAAAACATTTTTTTATCGATGAAAATATAACAAAATGGCTATCGTTTGAAAAAATATTGTTCATTTTTCATTTCTTATTGTTAAAAAATTGTCTGCCCAAGCATCAATTTCTTATCTCTCAAATTTCCATCAAACGATTTTTCTGATTAATGATTGAGCGTGTTATGAACAAAATGCGCTGTAAGTAATATTACGAAATTATATTGTTCTAATATAATAGGTAATATTATATAGTTAATTAAACGCCAAATAGTTTTAGTGTTTACTTACAATATTACTTAGTAATAAATATTTTGGGTTACAATTTGATAAAAATAAAAGAACCTTAGTTCCTTAACACAGCATTGTATGCTTTAACTTTTACAATTCTGTCAAATAAAACTGACGCAATATATATTACTTTAAAACATTCTTTCAGAAATTATAAAGCATAATAAGGCTTAGTCTATTAATACTTCTTTAATAAAGATGAAAACAGATGAAATTCATTTAAATTTCATATTGTAATTGTTCCATTATAGTTTTTACGGGAAGACATATTGTTAATCAAAACATTGTTCTATTAGTTACAATTTGCATTTAAGAGTGGCTTTTAAATTTACAGTATCTATATAAGTTTTAAAGAAAATAAATGACATTTTAATATATCTTGCGACAACCATTAGCTGAAGGGTTTTATGGCATCACAATTTGCATTCTTAAATATTCTAAGAACTTTTCAAAAAGTAAACGGGAGAAGCAAGGTGAAGAGAATGTAAATTTTCTTAGGTCTAGAGACGAACTCAAATAAGAAAAGGAATAAAACTGGCATCTTTTGAGACATGTATTAAAGTGTCGAGTTTTAGGTTAGTTCATTTTCCGGGAAGATGAATTGTGGTTAGAAATCCATTACAACAACTCGTCATGTTTAAAAAGATTAACTTTTTAAAAGGAGAACACAGATTTTATACATTTTTCATTTAAAATTATCATTCTGAAACAATGTGATGTCTTATTCAATGTTTTCAATGAATATTGTATTTAAGGTATTGTATTTTTTTACTTACCTAATTTTGGACAAAATATTTGAAACTGAATTTATTATAAATTTAGAATTTTAAATAGCTGTCTGCAATTTTTAATAAGTGTTTATGATTATAGCCCACGTCTTGAATTATAGACTAAGAGAAAAAAGTAGAATTGAACTTTTAGGCCTGTTTTTTCGCAAAAACAAGTAGGGGAATTTTTAAAAATTTGCTTTATTTTTGAATTTCTAAAAATTAGTACTTCAAAACATAATTAATATCCTTCTTAATAAAAACCTCAAAGAATTTTTTGTTATAGGCCATAGAAGTTTTTTTTTACAATGTTTAGCGTATACGCAATAAATACCTAATTTTTACCAAATCGGGCCATTTGAAAAAATAATAACTGCTTACTGTTTAAATATTTAACAGTATTGTAATATATATTTTCTAACCAACGAGTTGATAAATAATGTTTAAAATTAATTGTTTAAAATTCCATTCGAGTTAGAATAACTTCAGTGTCGAATAACTTATGATACTGATTAATTTCAAAATCTCCTTTAATCAGTGTATTTTTAAGATGTATGTGGTTAAAAAATCCGATAATACACAATATGTGGATCTAAACACTAGTGAATAATATTATTAATTGCTTATAAGCAAACAATGGCCGGAAACAATAGTTTAATATAGATTTCCTAACCTACGATATGATAAATATTAGTTTTTTTTGTTTAAATTATTCCAGTTAGAATAACTTCAGTGTCGAATAACTTATGATACTGATTAATTTCAGAATCTCCTTTAATCAGTGTATTTTTAAGATGTATGTGGTTAAAAAATTCGGTAATACACAACATGTGGATCTAAACACTAGTGAACAATATTATTAATTGCTTATAAGCAAATAATGGCCGGAAACTAAGGTTAAAGTGTATCACAAAGCGCTGAAACTGCATCTGAAGGGAATATTAATAGGGTTTGAATTAATCATCGCAATAATACGAGAACTCTCCAGCGAATGAATAGACTACCTTACCTTCTGCAGCATTCCATTCTATGTAACTGCCTTTATAACACTTATGTTCTCGAGTGGGAGAAATTTCCTAACTTGAATAATCACCTTTACCTTCAATCTAATAAATATAACATCTGACTAGGCGATATAATCTTCAAGGATTATTACTAGTAATAGTTTGGT
Organism: Parasteatoda tepidariorum; assembly: GCF_043381705.1. Lineage (NCBI taxonomy): Eukaryota > Metazoa > Arthropoda > Arachnida > Araneae > Theridiidae > Parasteatoda > Parasteatoda tepidariorum. The sequence goes on along the minus strand of NC_092207.1, from coordinate 24,722,321 downwards.
GGAAATGGGGATACTGTAGTAAGTCCGTGTGCTATTTAAATGGAATTGATTTTTATTATTTCTTATGCATATGGAAGAGAGATCTAGCGTAGACTATTTATCAAATTTGTCAAAACAAACTTAAAAATCCTTATGTTTAACATATTTTTAATGAATAAAATTGGATAAATTTTCTCTATTTAAAGCCTAAAATATATATAAACAGTCTTTAGTACTTACCCTCATTAGTACGACCCTTCCTTTATAACGACCGCTAAAGGAAGTCCCGTTAGCTGTCCCGTTGGCGCAATATTATTTAAACGCCTTTTAGAGCATTCGAACTGAAGCATTTATTCCAATACAGTGACCGAAATTCTGTTCAGTTTTTTTTTAATTCTGAGAAAATCACTCCAAACACAGGTAATGAAACAATTTTGCGCTTTCAACACTAACATCTCTTTATTGATTTAATGAAAATTACGAGACAACTATTCAAATAACCACTCAATAAACAATAAGCATCCTGACAGTACCACCTATTCTTAACCAAGGAGGCTTCCGGGGGTAATCTAAGATAAAAAAGATTGAATTGATAAGTTGATTTGAAGTGTAAATTGCTCCGCCATTTAAAAATTGGAGTTTCATATGCTCTATTATAACCTTTGAAAACTTCTTTTCAAAGGGTGCAATATGTTTCTTAATTATAACTTTCTTGCTTAAAATTTGTATTAACTATTTTGTGAAGTGTCTGAAGAAGTGGTTTATTTTGAGGTTAAAACGCGTGGTATTATTCTTATTGTTCTTGATTTCAGTTTTGCTCAATTCTCTGGATGTATGTTATTTTACATAACCGTCGTTGAACGGTCGACTCAATTTCGGGTTTACGACTACTAATGCTCAAATTCGTATATCTGTAATTTTGAGGCAAATCCGGAAAACAAGGCAACTCCTGGATCAAGAATCGGGAGAAACTTGCCTTAATGGAGGACTTTCTTAGGGAACTAATCCTCATTTGTTACATTGGGAGGACAGTCACGAAAACATCCCACGTTTAGTCTGACGGCAAGAAGACTCTAACCAATGATCCGTATGCCACTGAGGATATTTTACGTCAGCACTGTGGTTGGTGCGAGATGGAAGCAAGATTCATAACGACCAGCCATCGCTGGGATACGAACCCGGCTCACCTCATTAGAAGGCGAACGCTATATCCCTAACGTATGATATTTACGTTACGGACATGTTATATTAAGGCGTATGTTGTTTAGAGAAAACGGCTGCTCGTAATTAGTGTAACACTGTATGCTTAAAATGGAAATTAAACATTTGATAGTAGATGAAACAAGAACATCAAAATCACAAATTGATAAATTATTTAAGATCCCCAAAAGTTCTTTGTTTTCAATCATAATGCAAAAAAAAATTTAAAAACGGAATAATAAAAAATTTCAATTTCTTGACATCGTTTTTGTGAAACGAAACTCCGAAGTCTGAAAAAAAAAGCACCGAACAACTGGGTAAAGTTTAAATGCATCATTAAAAGTTATCGTTTTAAAAAATGTAGATGTGTATTTTTAACCTATTATTTAATCTGTTAAATGATACTTGTAATTTATGACAGAAAAAATGCGTATTTCTCAGTCACTTAATTCTATTTAAAGTGTAGCATGTTTTTGTTAAAATATGTCCAGCATGCACGAAATTTGAGTAAATATTTGCGGGAATTGTATGCACGTTTTCGTTTGAGTCACAGGGGTCTTGAGTGTATATATATATATATATATATATGTAAAAAAATANAAACTTATATAGATGATCTTTTCTTTTTGCTGACTGTACATTTTATTTTAGATTATATATATATATATATATATATATTATTTTCACTAATAACAAATCAGGTAAAATCATTTTTCTAAATCTGAAAATACAGTTATGAATAAATATTCTTAACTAGAGTTGTTTTAACTTATAACAAAGGCTAATAAATTTCGATTTATGATTAACAAATTAAATTCTATTTATGTCATGCTTCAACGTCAGTTTATTTGGTTTTTTTACAGTTTTATTTAGACGATAAAGGAGATTTTATTAAATCTTACAGCTTTTTTAATTCACAAGTCAATATTGAATGTCATCTTAAAGGCGTTATAGGACATTTGGAAGCACGTATTTCAATATGTTATTTATAAAAAAAATCGTAGATGTGCGTGACGTAGTTTAGTTTTAAGTACCCAATTATAATACACCGTATTATAATCACTCAAAATTTTAATAATATCAAATTCCTGTCTTACGTAAGTAATCATTTATTTGAAATAAAAATAAAAAAAAGTAAAAAAGTGACAGTTTTGAAGTTTATTTCTTCTAGAATTTTGAAACTTATTGTATTTTAGTTTTTTTTTTTCCTGTTTTAAATGCCGTACATTTTTATTTCACCAGTCGCCTTTACCTTGATACAAACCTTTCAAAAAACGGCAAACATTTACGAATTTTTTCAAAAAAATTGACCCCATGAAGCATTTTTACGAAGAAGAATAGTCACGTAAAAATGTTTTCAAGAACAACTTTTTTTCAAGGAGGCTGCAGAAGAGAAAAAACTCTCGAATTTTTCTCAAAATAATCTAACCATGAATGAAGACCTTTTTCTGAGACGTCTGTTGCCATTTTCCGAACAGAAAATAAATACATAAAGAAAGAAGAGATAAAATAGTATATAGGACGAAAAGTAAGTGTCGTAAAAGTTATCTTCAGGAGAATTCAGTGTTTCTTTTTCCATTGAGGGCTAGATTGCAGTTAGAAAATTTTTTCCCTTCCAAAATGGGTTTTCAGTATCTTCATCGTATTTTTTCCCTCCTCTTCCCTCAAGAGGGAAAAAGTAGCTGGTAAGATACTATGTTTTCGCGAAGAAAAGTTAACTTTGAATGGATATTTTATACCATACCTGTCCGAATGACTTAACCGAAAGCTTCACTAAGCGTAGAAAATGTATACTACTTTTAATGGTTTGTGACGCGTCTTTCATAATTTTCTTTAGCATTTATATTCCAAGGGCAAAAGTTCACTTTTTTTTGTTAAGGTTTGTTTTATGTCCGGGTGAAAAGTCAGTTTGGTTCAAGTTTAAAACTGATTTTGATAGATTGCTTTAGATTACCTTTTCTAAGGCAAATAAATTAGGTTCGTCGACGAAGGTTAATAGTTTTTGTTTGATGCTATGCATTGTTTATGAATAAACCTTTAAGAAAAAATATTGGTATGAGGCACACAGCGACCGATTTATAGGAAAAAAAACTGTTTTCACGCTTTCTAATATATTGAATATTGAATTAAATGGGTCTAAAACATTTATAAGCCAGAAACTCTAGAATAAATCAAATATATTGAAAAATAATTGGATAAAAAGATTGTTGTAAAATCTTTTTCTATAAAATAGTATTTATCATTAATTAACGCAATGAAACTCAAAAGGATGGGGAGTTCTTCGATTCCTAAAATTCTATATGCATTTCTCTTAAAATAAAATAGAAGAAAATCTTTATAATTAACGCATGGATATGCAAGTCAACTTTTTAAGTAAATTTCTTAATAAATGTGATTTTCGGTTTAAATATTAAATAATCGGTTAAGCAGGTAAAATTGAGGTTTAATAATCGGTTAATTAGGTAAAATGCTATCTAAACGATCCCACACAGTGTTTTTTAGTTTAAATTTCTGGAATAAGCATAGTGTGAAAGGCACGCATAAAAGAGGAGTTATGCTTGAATATTTAAAATGCTTTTATGCTCGTTTTCATAAATAAAGTTCGTAATTACATAATTACTACGTAGCATAACATAATTACTACACGGTGAAGAGAATTCTGGTAAAATTACCGTTCTGTAAGCTAATGACATTTCTGGTAAAAAAAAAGAACATAAATCTAGCTAATAAAACTAAAATATACGCTATTTAAACCATTTATTTGATATTTAAAATTTCTGGAATAAACATTGTGTGAAAGGCAGGCATAAGAGGAGTTATACCTGAATATTTAAAATTCTTTTATGCGCGTTTTCATAAATAGAGTTCGTAAATGAAGCATAATTACTATCCAGTGAAAAGAATTCTGGTAAAATTACCGTTCTGTAAGCTAATGACATTTCTGGTAAAAAAAGAACATAAATATGGTTAATAAAATCAAAATATATGCTCCCACTGACGGTTCTGCACGTTAAAAGTCGCATTTCAACCTGCAGTCTTCTCTGTATAGCAAAACCGGTTTTCCCATGTTAACTGATAGGGGAACTTTGTGTAGGGGAGAAACATTCTCCCAATTTTGCCCATTTCCTTAACCGCCAGTGGGTTAAACCATTCATTTGATATCTGAAATTTCTGGAATAAACATAGTATGAAAGGCATGCATAAGAGAGTAGTTATGCTTGAATATTTAAAAAAAATTTTACGGGCATTTTCATAAATAGAGTTCGCAAATAAAACATAAGGATGAACAAAAAATTCTGGTAAAATTATCGTTGTGTAAGCTAATAACATTTCTGGTAAAAAAACAACATAAATCTGGTTAATAAAATCAAAATATAAGCTATTTAAATCATTCATTTGATATTTTAAATTTCTGGAATAAACATAGTGTGAAAGGCATACATAAGAGAGGAGTTATGCTTAAATATTAAAAAACATTTTACGCGCATTTTCATAAATAGAGTTTGCAAATAAAACATAAGGATGAAAAAAAAATTCTGGTAAAATTACCGTTCTGTAAGCTAATGACATTTCTGGTAAAAAGCAGCATAAATCTGGTTAATAAAACCAAAATATACGTTATTTAAACTATTCATTTGATAATTTATTTCATTCATATGGTAACGGCTTACCGGAAATTCTGGTTTTCAAAACTATAGTTCCTATTACCGCATATTTAGTAAAAAAATACAAAACTGCAATGTAAATTTAACCGAATAAATGGTTCTTATGCCATGCTCTAAAGTATCATGATAAAACTACCAAATTTTACTACATTTACCAAATTTAATCAAGTAATATAAAAGAATATTTTACTTTAATTTTAAGTAAACCATTACCAAAGAGCTTCGGTGAAAATGACCAAGCTTTTTGATTATCCCATAGAGACAGAAGCACGGTAAATTTTACCGTATTCCGGTAGTTGTGATCATACATTTCTTCTCAGTGTATATTCATTACGATTATTACATTTCTCCATCTTTTTTGTCACTTGAAAAAAGTTAATTTTAGAAACGTATTAACTTATTAAAGAGCAATAAATTGTTCAGATATTTTAATTTGCATTTATAGATTACAATCATTCTTGTGTTAAAAATTATAATTAAAAATGATACCGTTAGAAAATTTGAAGCTTGCTGAACCACAATAGTGATCAAATTTCCTACTACCTTAATACGGTGAAAAGTTAATGCTTATTATTACTTAAAATAAACCATATTACTTTTGATTCAACGACATTATCATTCCAATCATACTTGGAGGATGAAAACTGTGATAAATTTAACTATTTTTTCTTTATAAATAATTATAGCAAGTATTCAACATAGTATGGTTAAAAATGAATAAAAATTTTCTGAAAGTGCGCAATTATATATATAATAAAATACTCTCAGAAGTTTCAGTAACTCATTCATTGCAATTTAAATAACTATATAACATTACGATTAATTGTAAACATTAAGTGTTGAAAAAAACTGATTTCGAAATGTAACCAAAGCATTTGTCTAAGTTCACTTCATGAGAAATGTAAGGAATACGAAAGACACTATTATTCGTGTTCAGATAAAGATAAAAAAACAATAAATGAACAAACCGTTGAATATGATTTAAGTGATTTAAGTATCCACTTGATTCGTGCTATTTGTATTACTTATCTTAATAACTTAGGTATACAGTTTTTAAAACATATCGCTGACAAATTATTAAGGGAAAATATTTCGTTTTTCTGCATTAAATGACTCTAATATTTGTAAGCATCATTATCTTTTACATAATGTATCGCAGTTTTCTGTTTACTTTTCTGTGATACACATTTTATTATGCACGCAGCACTTTCCGAAAAATATTTGTATTTTTCTTATTCTTTTTTGTTTTATTGTTTCGCTATGTTTTCTATTCTATGTTATTTTATTGATTACAAAAATCATTCTAATTTTCTGGGATAATTTCAAAGGGATTTTCATGATAAATTATTTGAAAGACTTGCAAACATGCAATATTGTTGCTATTAAAATAGAAATCCACTCATATATATAAGATA